>NW_023655342.1:2500-4235 GCF_015228065.2 Penaeus monodon
TATGGCCAGACAGACCCGGCTTCAGTCATGGCCGAGGGACAAATGTCTGTAGAAAATGATGGTCGTGTTACTTCTTTCCTTGACAGCAACCTGAACTAGCTGGAGTCGTGGCCAAAGGCAAAGAGTCGTTCTGTTTTGACTTCCCCGATCACTAGAGAAGTTTACTTTTGTAGGGTCACTTGAGAATCGCATGTGTCTAGGTCAATGGGCCTCATGGAAATCAGACATGGCTTCAAGCATGGCTTCAAGTGCATTCAGTGCTGCTAATTTATATAGTCATCTCTGTTCATCGAATTCCACACTCTTCGCTCAGTATCCAGTCCCTTTCTCTCTTCTCTCCAATCTCTTTTTACTCTCTTTCCCTCCCCGTCTTACCACTCTTATTCCAGCCCCTCCTCTCCTCTCCTCCTCTCATTCAACCCCTTCTTTCATCTCTCCTTTCCATCCCATTTATCTTCTATGTCCTTCTCAACTCTTCTCTCTTCTCATTCTTTTCAACCTCCTTATATCCTTTCTCTCTCAATATCTCTTTCTTCTCTCTCCTTACAATCTCCTGTTTCAACCCCTACCCATCTCTCTTCTCAATCCTCCCAGCCCACTATCCTCCTCTTCCCCTCCTCCCTCTCCTCCCTCTCTTCCCATTTCTCCTCTTCCCTCTCCTCCCATCCCTCCTCTTCCCTCTCCTCCCATCCCTCCTCTTCCCTTCTTCCCTCTCCTCCCATCCCTCCTCTTCCCCTCTTCCCTCTCCTCCCATCCCTCCTCTTCCCTCTCCTCCCATCCCTCCCCCTCTTCCCTCTCCTCCCATCCTCCTCTTCCCCTCTTCCCTCTCCTCCCATCCCTCCTCCTCCCTTCTTCCCTCTCCTCCCCATCCCTCCTCTTCCCCTCTTCCCTCTCCCCCCATCCCTCCTCTTCCCTCTCCTCCCATCCCTCCTCTTCCCTCTCCTCCCATCCCTCCTCTTCCCCTCTTCCTCTCCTCCCATCCTCCTCTTCCCTCTCCTCCCATCCCTCCTCTTCCCTCTCCTCCCATCCCTCCTCTTCCCTCTCCTCCCATCCCTCCTCTTCCCCTCTTCCCTCTCCTCCCATCCCTCCTCTTCCCTCTCCTCCCATCCCTCCTCTTCCCTCTCCTCCCATCCTGCTCTTCCTCTCTCCCATCCCTCTCTTCCCTTTCCCTCTCTCCCATCCTCCTCTTCCCTCTCCTCCCATCCCTCTTCTTCCCTCTCCTCCCATCCTCTCTTCCCCTCTTCCCTCTCTCCCATCCCTCCTCTTCCCTCTCCTCCATCCCTCCTCTTCTGTGTGTACGCCGGGGTATCCTTAACAAGGAAATATGAAAAGTGAGTAACCAGAGAGTTCCAGATGTACACCACATGGCGAGTAGACAACCTTTGTTGTATTGGTTCGCACCCCATGCCTATCGTCGAAGTGGACCGAGTTATAGCTTTTGACCTGCTCAGATCAACGTGGAAAACGTGAAAACGTGACAACAGAGTACTGGTTGTTAGTGTAGGCGTGTCTTAACCATAGGAATATGGTCATTGACAAGAAATAACCATGAAGAAATGTTATGGAAAAAGAACCATGAAAGAAGAGAAAGATATGAGAGCCAGGCTGAGCGACAAATGTGTGACGAAAAGTCGTCAGTCTCAGAGCAGACCCACACTAGGTGCATCTGAACCTGTTACCCGTGTGAGTTACTCGAACAATATTGTACGGATCTCCCAAGTTTAATTAGAACTAA
>NW_023655343.1:0-4234 GCF_015228065.2 Penaeus monodon
ACACACACACACATCACACAACTATACACACACACAACTACACACAACAACACATCATATAAAATGCACACACACCATATGTGTGTGTGTGTGTTGTGTACGAGGATGTAGATGTGTTTACACAGGAGTTGTGTAATATGGCACTGTATATTAGTGCTATGTATGTTTACATGGGTGTACATGGATATCCCACATTGTTAGACTTAAAAGGTTGCAGATATTTCTGGCACTTGCATTATTACCATGCCTGTGCATAATCAAATAGTGGGAATGTGATAATTCTGAAGTATCTTTTAATTTTACTGGCTTGGCTATATGATTTTTTCCCATATTCTGCCCATGTATCATAAATAAGCCAAATATCTTATTGGAGATAGTTTATATTTCATTTCAGTTATAGAATACATGGGTGTGTATATATATATAATGTCTGAGTCATTTGAAGGTTTCTTTAAAGTAATTGTCATTTTGTCCTAATCTCTTTAATTTAAATTTATGACTTGAACATGTATAGCTTATTAAAAAAAAACAAAAAATGGCCCCTTATTATTTAAATTTTATTTCATTTTTTGAAGGATATTTGTTCTAAACCAGTCAACTGAAAATGTAAAAGCACTCCCATCTCTTTGGAATGGTACCCATTTATGCTCTTATGTCTGTATATTTGTCATGCCTGTACTTTGGGCCATTCATAGCACCCCAGTCAAAACTGTCTGGAAATGTCATTGTAGCCCTTTGGCTACAATGACATTTCCAGACATATATTATTATAACTATATATATATATAATATATATATATATATCTATAATATTATATGTATATATCTATATAATATATATAATATATTTATATATGACCCCCCCCCCCAGCAGTTTATTGTCTTACAATCTGTAAATGGTCTTAGATAGGATGAAATAGGATTTCCCAAGTGGTTGAATTGATATTTGTTCTATGATGTTTATTTTTTTGTTGATTTGGAAATCAAGTTAACAAGCACGACAAGGATTTTTTTGCTCTTGAATTGTAGTACAGTGCAGGTAAGGGTTGGGTTGGGAGACCAACTTTGTCTCTTTGCCTTTCCAGGAACTTTATTAAAATTCTTCCATTTCAGATTTTCCGTCAGGCCATCATGCGCAAAGCTCTGGCCCCCTTAACTCCAGCTGACACAGGCTGTTAGCTGGGTAATTTAGGCATTTATACAAACACATCAATGAATATAAGTCTAAGCCCCGCTGATAACTTAATATTTTCGGATAATCTTTAATAACTTATATATTATTATTTATTATAATTATATTAATTTCATAAAATATAAAATATATATTTTTATATATATTATTTAATAAATAATTAATTAAATACCAAAAAATTTTTTATATTTAATATTTTAATATATAATATATATTAATTTTTATATATATTAATATTTAATTTATATATATATATCCAAATATATAACTTAATTTTAAAAATATATATTAATATTATTATATTATATTATATATATTGTTTTTTACATAATAATTATTACTATATAATATTTAATAATTTTAATTTATATTTTATATTATATAATACTATATTAATATTATATATATAATATTCAATATATTATATTAAATAAATTCAAATATATTTTTTTCATATATATATATATTAATATTTAAAA
Source organism: Penaeus monodon (assembly GCF_015228065.2). Classification (NCBI taxonomy): domain Eukaryota; kingdom Metazoa; phylum Arthropoda; class Malacostraca; order Decapoda; family Penaeidae; genus Penaeus; species Penaeus monodon. The sequence continues at coordinate 1,672 of NW_023655343.1, forward strand.
TAATATAATATATCAATATTATATAAAATTTTTTTAAATTAAAATCAATAACTATAAAATATATATAATTAATAATCAATATATATATTTCTTTAATATATATTCAATTTTTATTATATATATATATTAAATTTAATTATATATAAAATTTATAATAATATATATTATCCATAATAATTAATAATATTCCTTTTGTTTTATATTATAGTATATTATAAGATATTATATATATTATTTATTAAAATTATATTACTAATATATATATAAATATTATTAAATTTATAATAGATCTTAATATCCATATAATATATAAAGGGAAAATATATATATAAAATTTTTAATTTGAAAATATTATCTATATTAATATATATTTTAATTTAGCCCATTATATATTTAATATATATATAAAAATATTAATTATATATTATTATAATATTTAATTATATATTTTTTTAATTTTATTATAAATATATTATTATGTAATATATTATTAAACTTTATATAAGATTATTATATATAATATATTTTATAATATAAATTATATAAATAAAAAATATATATTATTCCTATATATATATAAAAAATATCCCATCTATATATTAATTATTTTAATATATAGTATTTTATATATAAAAATATATTTTCATATATTTTATATTATATAATATATATATATATATTTTATATTGAAAATTTATAATATAATTTTAAATTTAAATAAAACTATAATAATTATTAATTAAAATATTATATAAATTTAATTTAATATATATTAATTAATATATATACAAAATATATTAAAATATATATATATATATATTGAATATTAACTATATATATATTTTATATAATTTTAACTATAAAATTATATAATATTATATTATATGTATTAATAAATTAAACCTACTAATTATTTTATATAAAGAAATATATAATTTATAGATATAATTAATATTAAGTTTAATATAATTAATAAGTTATATATAAATAAACATTATATTTATATATATCTATAATATATTGAAACGTATATATATATATATATTAATGAATATGGGTATTATTATATATATTGAATTAATAATTATATATAATTAATATAATTTATTGAAATACTATTTTTTTAAATTTTAATTTATATGAAATAAAATAATATTATAATTTTTAAATATAAATTTTGAATATTATAATATAATTTATATATATAATTATAATATATTTAAATTAATTTTTATATACTATATAATAAATTATATATAATATTAAATATTAATTATTAATAAATATATTCATTTAAAAATAAGCATAAAAATATAAATTGAAATAAAGATAACGGTTAATGGATTTAAAAATTTTTTTAAAAAATTTAAAAAGAAAAAAAAATTAGGTTAAAACCAAAATTTATGCTATGCTACTTACAAAAAACCATTTTAAGACAAATTAAAATTTTAATTATTGGGCATTTGTGTTTTTTTTTCTTTAAAATCCAAAAAGAAATTTCAAGCCTTCCCCTAAAAAAACCCCTTTCGTCAGTGGAGATAAAAGCGAGTTTTTTGGGTGTGGCCTGACAAAATAGAAATTTCGAAATTTTAAAAAGTTCTAAAGGAAAGAAAAATTTTCCCCAACCCCCAAACCCCTAATTTCATTTAAATCAAACAAAAAAATTTTGTCTGGAAATGATTTCCAAATACCCCAAAAAAACATATAGAAAAAAAACTTTTTTAAATTTGGCCCCCCCCAAAAAAAAAAAAAATCCTATTTCAAACCATTAAAGCCATTTTAAAGATTGAGCTAAACCTTAGGGGGGGGGGGGCAATTTATATATAAATTTTAAAAAAATAGGGAAAATAAATTAAATTAAATAAATAAAATTTTTTTTTTTTTTAAAATTTAAAAATATGTTGGGAAAATCATTTTAAAAGGGCCAAGACATTAACTTTTAGACGGGTGCCTAGAATCCCAAAGTACGCATGCATTTTAAAAGACATAAGAAATAAATTTTCCTTCCAAAAAAATGGGGGGATTTTACATTTTAGTTACTGGAGAAAAAATCCCCAAAAAAAAATAAAATTTTAAAAATAAAAGGGGGATTTTTTTTTTTTTTTTATATAACCCAAAACATGGTTCAAGTCCAAAATTTTAAAATTAAAATTAGGACAAAATGACAATTATTTAAAGAAACCTTCAAATACCTCAGACTTTATATTAACAACCCCGTATTTTAAAAATAACATGAAAAAAACAACCCATAAGATATTTGGCTTATTATGATAAATGGCGCGTTTTTTTCCAAAAAATCTTAGCCAAAACGTTTATAAAAAAAACTTGAATTTACTTCCCCCTATTTTTTATGGTGTGGTTAATGCCCGTGCCCAGAAAAAATTTGAATTTTTAAGTTCAAGGTTTGGGTTTGTACACCCCCCTGTAAAAAAAAATTGCCCCTTTGTGATATTTCCAAATTGGTGTCCAAATTTTTAAACCCCAAAAAAAACCCCTTTTTGTGTGGCTTTTTTGTATGTGTGTGTGTGTGTGTGGGGTGGTGTGTTGTGTGGTGTGGGGGGGG
>NW_023655344.1:0-4234 GCF_015228065.2 Penaeus monodon
CCACACACACACACACACAAACACAACAACACACACACACACACAACAAAACACACAACCCCACACACCCCACACACCAAACCACAAAACCACCCCAAACACCACACAAAAACACACCAACACAAAAACACCAAAACACACACACACACACACCCACACACACCCCACACCAACAACCCCCAACAACAAACCCCCACACACATATTAATTTTATATAATATAACATATAATATTATATTATATTAAATTCCACAACAAACACACCTACAACAAAAAAATATTAATATAAATATAAATAATTTATTTAAATATAATATATATTTTATTTATATTTATATTTTTTTACAAAATAAAATTTTTATCATTTCCGTTTAAATTAATTATTTTCAAAAAACCATCAACCACAACCAACACCCAACCACCCAATATATTAATGTATAAATATATTTTTTATATATTTAAAATTTTTATATAATATATATATATATATATAATTAATATATAATATATAATATATATTTTTTTTTTTTTTTTTTTTTTTTTTTTTATTTTTTTTTTTTTTTTTTTTTTTTTTTATTATATATTTAATATATATATATATATATATATATATATATATTTATTATAAAATATTTATTATATATAATATATTATATATATATATTATATATAATATATATATATTATATATTATATAATTATATATATATATATATAATATATTATATAATATATATATTTGTGTGTGTGTGTTGTGTGTGTGTGTGTGTGTGTGTATGTATATCTTTATCATATTAAACGGATGATTAAAAGTTTTTGTTATTATTGTTATATTAAAATATAAAAATAAAAAAATAATTTATATATATATATATATATTTATTATATATATTTTATATATATATTTTTTTGTGTGTGTTTGTGTGTTTTGTGTGTGTGAATTTACAATTGTATATAACATTATAATTTTTTATTGTATATTAAATCTATATATTGTTGCTGTCGGTGTGTGTGTGTGTGTGTGTGTGTGTGTGTGTGTGTTTTGTGTGTGGGGTTTTGTGTGTGTGTGTGTGTGGGTGTGTGTGTGTGTGTGTGTGGGGTGTGTGGTTTTGGTTTTGTGTGTGTGTTTGTGGTGTGGTTGTGTGTGTGTTGTTTGTGTTGTGTGTGGTTTTGTTGTGGTGTGTTGTGTGTGTTGTGTATGTATATATATATATTATATATATATATTTAATATATATATATACATAATTTTATATATATATATTATATTTTATATATATGTATAATTATGTTTATATAATATATATATATATATATATATATAATTATATTATATATTATTTGTGTTTTTGTGGTTTGTTGTGTGTGTTTTTTGTGGTGTGTGTGTGTGTGTATGTATATCATATATACATATATAACGGATGAATAAATAAATAGATGTGTGTATTTATGTTATATTAAATTAAATAAAAATAAAATATATTATATTATATATATTTTATATATTATATATATATATATAAATATATAAAAATATAATGTTTGTGTGTGTGTATGTGTGTTTTTGTGTGTGTATGTTTTACATTATTTATCAACAAATTATATATTATTATTATTATCCTATATAGGGGTGTGGTGTCTGTGCGTGTGTGGGGTTTTTGTTGGTGTGAAAAGATACTATATGTATTTACTATTTGGTTGTGTGTGTTGGTGTGTGTGTCGTGTGTTGTGTGGCGTGTGTATGTTAGATGTTTTGTATATATAGGGTATATAGACGGATAAAAAGATAAATAGATATATGACAGATGTTATGTGTAAATATATAATAATAAATATTATATATATATATATATATATATAATATATGTTTGTTTGTTTGTGTGGTGTGTATTAAATATACTATATGTATATATACATATAATATTATTATGTATATTTATATATGTAATATCATCTATATATGTTGTGTTGTGTGTTTGTTTTGTGTGTGTGTGTTTGGTGTGTTTTTGGGGTAAAATACTGTTGTATATATCATAAACACTATATGTATAAAAATGCATGCATACATCCACACACACACACACCCCACACACACCACACACACACACACACACAACACATTATATATATATATATTATATTATATATATATATATATATTGTATTGATTTTCTTGCTCTGTTTAAGAACGCCCTTGGGAATTTGCTTTAGGGGAATTTTGGGAAACAAATTTAAAAAGATTTTATAAATAAGTTTTTATTTCTTTTTTTAAAAATTGAGCTCTATAAAAGGGGAAGTGGGGTACAGAACCTCGCCCAGTCTCCTCAGGGTTTTTTTTTGCCCTCGTATAGGTGGTGTGGACTCACCTTTTCCCCCCTTGCCCGGGACTCACGCTTGTTCCTGCGAAAAAGCTCGTTTCCCCCGCCCACATACACTTCGCCACATAAAACTCACTTTCACCATTATATTGATTATGACCTTTTATAAATTTTTTTTGTTATTCTTTTACCGTTTTTTAGAAACTTAGGGGAATTTTATAGTTATGTTAAATTTTCAAAAAGGACATTACTATTATTTTTTATGATTATATAATTATATAAAATAATATAATATTGTGGGTGTGTGTGTGTGTGTGTGTGTGTGTGTTTGGTGGGTGTGTGGTGTATATATATATATTTTTAATTTTTAATATATATATATATTATATTATATATTTAAGTTTCGTAATATATAATGTACTGGAAAAAAGAAAAAAAGAAAGAAAAAAAATAAAAGGGAAAAAATAAAATATATATATATTTAATATTAATATTATATATATATTATATGGGGGGTCTTTATATTATAATATTATTTTTATATATTAAAATAATATTATATATTAAAATACATATATATACACACCCATCAAAGTTAGAAATTTTGCTTCCGAAACTAGGCTCTTTCCCGGGCGCGAGCCCCAGTCCTCACGGGGTTGCTTCATCCTCCCCAAGTGTGTCTTACTTGGCTTTTATTTCCTTTTTCTTCTTTGCCTTTTAGCGTCCTCGTCGCTCCCCTTTATGCACGCCCTTACGGCCTTCCTGTGGCGCCCCTGAAACGTCCCTGGAAAGTCTAAGTAAAGTTCACATATTTTCCGAGCATTAGACCCGAGTGGGCTTCCATGTCCTTGTTAGTGTCCGCGCGTTTTTTTGCAGTGTACCTGTAGTGTGCCTGGAATCTCGGGGTTTGCGTCTGTGGCGAGGCGCGCGCGGCTAAAGTCGGGGGGCCGTCTTGTACAAAGGGACGCGGAAAGATGAGTGTATCTCGCATAATGATCATATCAAAAGAAGCGCGAGGCCCCGGGCACGAGGATCGACCAAAACGGCGGGGGATGAAACTCACGAGTGGAGACAGGGCCCAGAGACGCAGACGAGGCGCAGAGCAGCGGAAGGAGGGTACACCGAGCTTGTGCAGAAATGAAACGAAATAGAAAAAGATATAATAATAATATAATGATGATAATAATAATATAATAATAATAATAATAATAATAATAATAATAATAATAATAATAAAATAATAATAATAATAATAATGATATAAAAATAATAATATAATATAATAATAAAAATAATGATAATAAACAGAAACAGAATGCGTGAGAAAAGGAGCTAGGCAAAGAAGTCAAAGAAAAAGAGAAATTTTACTGGGCCCCACTGGGTATTTTGACATGTGAAACGAAAATCAAACATTTATAATTTAGTGGAAAAGATAATGAATAAATAAATAAATATTCAATCTGCCCCAGGGAAAAAAAAGCCTACCACGAAGTGAGAAAGGCACTGAAAGGGGGGCAGAGGGCGAGGGTCAAGGTGGCGTGCGTGATGATCCCCAAATGCGTCACGCTGATAGGCTCGCGGCCGCCTGCCATGAATTATTATTTGTGCTCTGTACTGCTGGGAATGGAACCATCATTTATATACGGCTCTCGCTCATGCTATTTGTCTCCTGTGATATATATAGTTTTCTTATTCGGGGGTTTGCCCACCAGTAGCAGAATGTATAAGAAAAGTATTGTCATTATTATCAGTCTCCGGAGCGCAACATTCCATATTCCATTTCCCATTTTATTTCTTAATCTTCTTTCCAGTCTCCCGTGACTCCATCAACGAGCTGCCCCGCTGCTGGACGGTTTCACGAATTGTATCTATATCCTCTGTGTCATATAACACGTAGCTCATTTTTCCTCTTAAAA
>NW_023655346.1:2500-4233 GCF_015228065.2 Penaeus monodon
TTTTCCCTTTTTCCCTATTTTATCTTTGATTTTTGTTTCTTTTCTTTTTTTATTTCATTATATTTTATGCTTTATTTTTTTTTTCTTTTTCTGACGTTTCCCCCTCCTATTTAGCTACCTTTTTACCCTCCTTGTCACACTCTTTCGTGTATTGACTCATTTTTTTTAAATTGCTTCTGTTTTGCCCCCTGGTCTATCCTTTACGAATTTTCTCTTGATCTTGACTTCGTTTGTTCTGAATAACGACGTCTGGTCCCCCTTCCCCAAAGCTTCCCCCGCGCCCCCCTTCATGTCCTTGTACCCGCGTTTCTGCAGTTCTTTGTCCCAATGTTTACGTCGTCGCATGAAAAGCAACTTCCCCCATTCCTGTTCCTTTGAAGTCGTGCCAATGCGCGCTTTCTCCTTTTTTTCCTCCGAAAATGCCTTCTCATGAAAAAAAAAATAAATAAAATAAATGCAACAACTTATCAAAAACCTTTTGATCACCCCCAGAAAAGCCAGCAGTTTTGGGAAACCCCCCCCCCTTTTCTTTCCCTTTCCTAATCACAAAAGAGGATGGATATATTAAAATAAGATTTTACGAATGCTTCATTGGGTAAGCACATGCAGCCTTTATGTTTATTGGGCGTCGCAAAAAATGTAATGCCGAGTTGCATTGATAAAAAAATTTTTTTTCCACTTGGACACTAGACCTTTACGGCAAATTTGGGAAAGGACAGACATGCCCCTTTAATGCTAGCCAAGAGCTTTTTTGTTAGCACCCCCTTCTTGCACAAACACGCACGCAACGCAATTTACTTCGCTTTTTTTGTAGACCTGTGGGGTTCAGAATACACTCACAAGAGAGAACGTATTTTCCTTCGGATAATTAAAAGGGAAAATCAAACTAGATGGAACACCTAAAGGATGGTCGTCTGAAACCCTGTTCGCAAGAAGCAGTTTAATCGTCCCCCAAAAACTCCTGAAATGTTGATTTTTCCTTTTTGTGCATGCGACCTCTTTACTTTTTTTTTTCTTTCTATGAAAAACTTCCCCTTTTTTTTTCCCTTTTCGCTATTTTATTTTTATCCCTATTCTACTTGTACATTTTTTTTCCCTTTTTCCTCTTTTCCATATAATTTTTCTTCCTCCACCCCTCTTCTACCCATCCCTATTACCTCTTTTCCCCCTCTCTCCTTCCTCTATTTTAAATCTTCCAAAATCTGCCTTTCTCTCTTCCTTCCCTTTTCCTCTTTTTTCTTCCACTACGTCTTCCTTCCCCTTTTTTTCCTTTTTCTTCCTCCGCCCTCCCACCTCCTCTTTTCGTTTCCTTTTTTTTCCTCTACCCCTCCCACCCCCACGGTCTCTCCCCTTTTTTCCCCTTTCCCCTTCGCTTCCCTTTCCTTCTATCATCCTTTTTCCCCCTTCTCTCCCTTGGTCTAAAAAAAAAAACAACAAAGCACTTTACTAATACAATAGCATACATTTAGTCTCCCCCAACCCTACTTTTATATTGTAAAAATTTTCCTTTTTCAATATTGGGAACCACCAGTTTTTCCTTTAAGCTCAGTCATTTTTTTTTAACGTTCATATCTTCATAACTATCTGTATATTGACTGGTGAAAAATTCATTAGCTTAAGGTTTTGTAGCGTAACAGTGTATGAAAAATTGAAGAAAAGCGCACTGTTATGACTTTTTAAAAAAAAGGGGGGGGGGGGGGGGGGGGGGGGGGGAGGGGGGGGGGTTTTTTTGG
>NW_023655347.1:0-4232 GCF_015228065.2 Penaeus monodon
TAATTTTTAAAAAAGGTTTTAAAAAAAAAAACCCAAAAAAACGAAAAAGGGCAAAAAAGGAAAAAAGCCCTTTAAGTAATCCAAAATACTTTTTGATTTCTTTGGGTTGGAAAATTTTGGAATAAAAAAATTTTAAATTGTATTAAATTTACAAATGTGGGTAAAAATAATAAAGGAATTTATAAAATTTTTTTTTTTAATATTATTTTAAATTTTAATTAAAATTATATTTTTTTTAAAATTTATTTTAATTTTTTTTTTTTTTTTTTTTTTATTTTATTAATTATTATTTTTTTATATTTTTTTTTAAAAGATTTTCCAAAAAAATAAAAAATAAAAAAACAATAAAAAATAAAAAATAAAAAATAAAATCTAGCGAAATATTTTAAAATTATTTTTGTTAATTACTTTTTTTTTTTATTTTGGATTAAATTTAAAATTATAAATTTTTATAAAAGAATAAAAAAAAAATAATTAAATAAAAAAATTTTTTTAAATTTAAAAATTTTTTTTATTATTTTTTTATTATTTTTTTTTTTTTATATTATTAAAAAATTATTATTATAAATAATAAATTAATAATAAAATAAAAATTAAAAATATAAATAAATTCTAATTATATTAGAAAAATTTGGGGGTTGGTAATAATTGAAAGAATTTAAAATAAAAAATAAAAAATTTTAAAATATATAATAAAAATTTGTCCATATATTAAAAAAGGTAAAGAAAAAAACCCCAAAAGGGAAAAAAAAAGGGAAAATTGCAAAAAATATTTTAAATTTTAAAATACGTTTTTTTTATTTTTTTAGATTTTTAATTATTAAATTTTAAAAAAATTTTAAGAAAATTTTATTAAAATGAAACAATAATAAAAAAAATAAAGGGGAAATTTTTAAACTTTTGAATATTTTTTTAAATTTTTAATATATAATTTTTAAATTTTATTTTTTTATTTTTTTTTAAATTTTTTTATTTTTAATTTTTTAATTATTATTTTATATAAATTTATTATTTATTTTAAAATTTTTGATTTTAAAAAAATTTTTTAAATTAATAAAAAAATAAAAAAAAAAAATAAAAAAAAAAAAAATCTTTTAAAAGTATTAAAAAAATTTTTGATTATTTCAAAATTATTTTTTTTTTATAAATTCAAAAAAATTTTTTAAAAATAATTACAGAATAAAAAAAAATTAAGAAATGATTAAAAAAAATTTAAAAAATTTTAATTTTGGGTATTATTTTTTTTATTATATTTTTTTTTTTTTTTTTTTTTCAAAAAAAAAATTTTATAAAAAATAAATTAAAATAAAATAAAATTAAAATGTTTAAAAAATTTTTAAAAAATTTAAATTTATTAATATAAATATGAAAAAGATATATAACTTAATATAAACATTAAAATATAATAAAAATTGTGTATATATTTAAAAAAGGAAAAAAAAAAAAAATTTTAAAAAACCAAAAAAAAGGGAAAAAAGCTTTTAAGTTTCTAAAATGGGGTTTTTTTATTTTTTATATTTGGAAATTTTTGGGGAAAAAAGATATAATTGTTGTATTATCTGCAAAATGATATAAAAAAAATAAAATTTTTAATTTTAAAATTTTTTAATTTTTATATTAATTTTTTTTTTTATTAATTTTTTATTTTTTTATATTTTTATTTATTTAATTATTTTATAATTTAATTATTTATTTATTTAAATTTTACAATTAAAAAATATATATAAAATTAATAATCCAAAAAAAATAATAAAAAAAATTTAAAAAAAATTAAAAAAGTCGAAAAGATTCAATTTGTAATTTATTTTTTTTTTTTGGTTAATTCAAAAAAATTTTTTGGAATTTAAGTTACCTTTTATTTGTAAATATAAATATTATTTAAAATTTTTTTTTTAATTATTGATTTAAATTATTATTGTTTGGTTATTATATTATTAAAAAAAAAAATTTTTATAAAACCAAAAATTTAAAAATAAAATAAAATTAAAATAATATAAAAATTTAATAAAATTAAAATTATATAAAATTTTTTATTATTAAAATATATTAAATAATTGGAAAAATTTTAAATTATTTAATAAAGGAATTTTGGCAAAAATAATATAAAAAAAAAAAAAAAAAAAAAATAAAAGTAAAAAAGGGAAAACTAAAAATTAGTTTTAAAATTATCCAAAATGGGTTTTTTTTTCTTTTTATTTTCCTTTTTTTTTTTAAAAAATATTTTTTAAGATTTATTTAAAATACAAATATGTAAATAAATTAAAAAAGGATAAACTTTTTTAAATTTTATTTAAAAATTATTTATTATTTTATTATTTTTAAAATTTTTAAATTTTTTATTTTTTATTTTATTATTAAAATTAAAATATAATAATATTTAATTATTGATTATTGAAAAAAATTATAACCAATTCATAAAAAATCATAAAAAAAGTTAAAAAAAATAAGCACCAATAAAGGGAACAATTTTGTTTTAATTAAATTTTTTTTTAGTATTTTAAAATTTCAAAAAATTTTTTTTTTCAAAAAAAATTCAGAAAACAAAATATTTTAAAATTTTAAAAAAAATTTTTTATAAAAAGTTTTATTTTAAATTGTTTTTTAATTATTTTTGGGAAAATTTGAAAATAAATTTTAAAAATAAAGAAAAAGAAACTTAAAAGAGATAATTTGAAATAAATTTAAAAGGATGATTAAAAGGATTTTTGTGTAAAAAAGTGTAATATTAAAAAAAAAAGGAAGGTTTATTTTAAAAATAAAAAAAAAAAAAAAAAACCCAAATAAAAAGGGAAAATTGCAAAATTTTTTGGAAAAAATCCAAAAATACTTTTTCGATTTTTTTTATATTTGGGAATTAGTTAAAAATAAATACCAGTTTATTAATTAAACAATTGTTGAAAAAAAAATTTTTACTTTTTGGGTTTTTTTATTTTTTTTAATATTTTATTTTTTTTTTTTTTTTTTTTTTTTTTTTTTTTTTTTTTTATTATTCTTTATTTTTTGTTATTGCCAAAAAAAATTTTTAAAAAATTTTAAAAACAATAAAAAAAAAAAGTATAAAAAAAATAATTGCATTTATAAAAATTGGATTAACTTATTATTTTATTATTTCTTTTTTTTTTGTTGGTAGTATATGCAAAAAAATTTTAAACAGGAAAAATTTCCCTTTTAAAAAAAAAATAAAATTAAGGGAAAAAAAAAATTTATAAAAACGAAATTTTTTTTAAAGTTTTTACTTTTTTTTTTTATTTTAAAAAGCTTTTTAAATTTCTAAAAATTGAATAAAAAGGGGCAATAAAAAATAGATAATAAACAATAATGATTATATGAAAAAAATGTAAAGTGGATACGAAAAATTGATTCTGATTTGGATATGTAATAAAAAATTTTTCCCTTAAAATAAAAATAAAAAAAAAAAATCCCTCAAAAACCAAAAAATACTATCCTTTTTAAATTACCCAAAAACTTTTTTTATTTTTTAGTTTGGCAAATTTTTAAGGGGGAATAATAATAATTAAAATTTATTTAAAATACAAAATAGATAAAATAAAAAAAAGTTTATAATTTTTTTATTAAATTATTTTTTTATTATTTTTATTTTTTTATTATTTTATTTAATTTTTTTTTATTAATTATTTTTTAAAAATTATTTAATTTTTTTTTAATTTAAATTTAAAAATTGAAAAAAATATTTAACTTAAAAATAACATTTTATAATAAAAATATTAAAAAAATAATGCTAGTTTTTTTTATCTTTCAATTTTTTTTTTTTTATAATTATTTATTTTTTCTGGTGTATAATTGCAAAAATAATTTTTATAACAGTAAAATTTCAGTAATTACAATACAATTAAGTAATGATATAAAAAAATTATTAAAAATCGTTTTTTGTTATTTTTATTGTTTTACTTTAATTTTTTTTGTGGTTATTAGATTATTTCAAAAAATTTTATAACTCCAATAAATTTCAATAATTTTAAAAATTTTAAAATAAAATTGCAAAAATTTAAAGATGAATTTAAAATTAATGAAAATAATGATATAAATGCTGAAAAAAGGGATAATGGAATTTTTTTTAAAAAAAAATGGAAAAAAAAATTGGGGAAAAAAAAAATTTGAAAAAAGATTTTTTTTATTTTTTTTAACGCTTTTTAAGTAATTTAAAAAAGATTAAATCCAAAAAAAAAGGGAAAAAAAAAATTTTTTTTTTGGAAAAGGAAAAAAAAGAAAAA
>NW_023655350.1:0-4232 GCF_015228065.2 Penaeus monodon
AAAAAAAAGAAAAAAAAAGAAAGATGGTGTAAAAGGTAACTGTCAATTTTAGTCAATTTTAACTTATTTATTTCAGTAAAATAACATTAAGATAAGACTGAATATATTCCAAATACAATACTTCATAAATAATTGAACATTCACAGTTAATTGTTCAGAATTCTTGGCTCAGCATTACTGTGACTCACCTCCCTGCTTGCGGAGTGCCGGCTGAGGACGTACGGGCAATGATGGCACCGATTACGGCCAAATCCGCCGATCTGATATAATCACTCCCCTTTGAATGAAAGTTATATCCCACTATGACACTTTCGCCGACTGTATAAAGAAAATCCAAGCACAAGCAATCTCCAATAAAATTTTAAAAATCCTCCCCACTCGGTTTGCCTTCGCCCTACACGACGTCCTCAGCTAGACTCCCCGTTCCCCTGTCGTCGCTACAGGACCCCCACGATGCTTCCTCCCACAGGAAGGGAAGGGGGGGGGGGGCTAGTACAACAGAAAACAAGCAAACAGTTAAAAGGTTCGGCTGAGCATTAGGAGTCAGAGAAGTAATTCGATAGCTGATTAGGCAGTTTCGTTATAATATATATATATATATATATATATATATATATATTTACATATAAATATATTTACATATATATAATATATATATATTATATATATATAATATTATTAGATTTATATATATATATATATATATATATATATATATATATATTTACATATATATATTTCTATATATATATATATATATATATATATATGTAAATATGTATATATATACATATATATATATATATATATATATATTGTTACGCCGGCCGCCTCGTCTCTCTGCCACCAACACAAGGCAGGCTAGGCAGACGGCGTGCTATTCACAGGGTCGTGAACACTGAACAGCTCCAAGAAGCACCGAGCACCACAGGGTCCCAGAACACCACGAGGGGAAACACCAAGTGGCGAGGGAGGGCACGAAATAAACACAAAATGAGTCTTTTATTTATTTACACAAGTTATTTACCCGTACACTTTTCTATAGGCACAATACAGGGGGGACACCAGCATGTCACACAGCACGATACAGCTTATAACAGTGCAACACAAAGTTTCTCAGGTCACCAGGGCACACACGAGGTCTTCACAGGAGCAGCACCCAACTCCGTCTCTCTAGGCTTGTTCCTCTGCTCGCAGCCAGTTGCATCCTGTTTACCCAGGTCCCTTCATGTTAACACATGCCCAGGTCATCCTTTTCATGTTAACACATGTTTCGCACAGAGACAAAGACCCACTGGCATAGCACTATCCCCCCCTATCAAGCGACGACCCGTCTGCTCTGACATACCTAAACTGAAACAAACTACAAAAAATTTTAAAAAAAAATTAGTCCTCAGAACAAAGAAGATTCTTTCAAACAAAAGTAACTGTAATTGAAAATCATTCCTCAGAAACACAAAAATCTTTCATCCAGCGCGGCTTTCTTCATCCTCGATGGGGTCGCTCTCGAGGAGGTGTGGGCGGCGGTAGATTAGCAGTGGCACCCAGAGGGGTATCTCCTGCCCCAAGACCTGGCTCATGGTCACCATAGACGTCTGCTGCATCGCCCCACCGTCCAAAAGCTCGTCCTCATCTCGGTCACGTCTGCCACTCTCATCGCCGCTACTGGGGCTAACGTCATCTTCTTTTTCACCATGGCCCTAGGAATAGCTTCCTGGCCCATGGTAACTCCACAGTCGGTGCGCCAAGTCCTCGAGGAAGTCAGGCAACGTCCCCACACCAACCAACTCCTTGCTCCTCGATGACTCTTCTGGATGGTCCACTTCCTCACAAGTTCCGAGCTTTGCACCAGCTGGCACCTTCTGAGCCTTATCAGAGAAGTTAGCTACCAAACAGTGGGAACTACCCCTCCCCTGGTCCAAACAAGGCTCCGCCCAACCGCTACGCTATCACCAGCTGCAGGTTTTGGATGGGCTCCATGAGGCCCTCTACTCCACGCATCACTCTTGACAGTCCGACCGGATTCTAGACTCTGTCCTGGGGGAAAGGTGCATCGCTCAGCCATAACTACCTCTGCACAGCAACCTCTGGAAGCAAGGGCACCTTTTTCCCATTGTGCACCTTCACCAGCTTCCGTCCGGGGTTTGACCACGCCTTACTCGCGTCAGGTAGTCAAAGGCCCGCAAACAGTGTTTCGTCCAGATCGGCCACATACACCGGCAGCCGCGCACCGAGGCCTCCACTGGCCCCTTGACTGCACACAATGCCCCGTGACACCACACAGTCTCTGTGGTGCGTCTGGAAGTCGCATAGTGGCCAACAAAATTAGGCCATAGGGTCTTCTCAGCCTCAGTGTCCACTGTCAGGCGGCATGGCTTCCCATCTATTGAGCCCTCCACCTGCATCGTGCTGGTTCGGACGGGCAGCTTACCCAGTGGGGGCCCCGGGGAACCGGGGACGGCTGGTTTCCCCCCCCTTTCTCCGGGCCTGTCCGAGTTTTCCGCTGTACCACTTCCTTAGCCTTGGGACATGCACTCGGATGGTGACCATACCTGCCAGTCCTTGCAGCATGCTGGAAGGAAATCAGAATCCGTCCGGTTGAGAGGGATGTGTCCTCCGCTCCCTCCGACACTGACTACGTCTGTGCCCTTCCTCCCGCAGCCCCAACACAAGCCTTGAAAAGTGCTCGGCTCACCTTCCTCAATGCTATCTTCTCCACTTTACCCTTTCCCGGGCCCCCGGGAAGTCATGGTGGGGCTGAGCAGTGGCCCCTTTAGGCCACGGGTTTGCCTTTAGGAAGGCCTCGACTCCAAGGCCCTCGCCAGCGCCACCTGCAGGCCCTCAGGGTGTGCCTGTTGACGTAGATTTGCAGCTGCTGGTCCTGCAAGCGTCAACAAAGAAATCGCGGGCCAGGACCACAATCATCTCTTCCGCAGCTACAGGGTACGACCTCCTTACCAGCGCCTCCACATCCTGCGCCAGCTGGGACAGTGTCTCGCTATGCTCACGAGTCTGCTTCTTCAAGCAGGCCCGATATTCCTCGGCCTGGTGGTGGGGCCCGAAACGGCCCTTTCAAAGCCTCCCGCACGCTGGTGTAAGAGGCATGTTGGGAGCCGGCAGATGCCCGGCTCCAGCCCTGGGGAGATGCCCCGCATTTCAAATTCGGCCGACATATGCCCTCCAGGCCACCTTCCCGTTCATACTACTGGCTTAAAGCTTCACAGAATTTTCTGGAGCCGAGAGGCTGCAGGGGAGAACCGTGCCGTGAACTAACACACCTGGGGGGAGGAAGGGGGTGAGGGAGGGAACGAGGCGGGTTGACCGGTCCCGAGTTTTTCCGCCACCTATACCAAGGAGCGTTCCAATGGGTCCCCACCTTTTGCAGCGACCACTGGCCCGACCCCGAAAGCTGCGAGGCCCGGGGATTTCCTGCCACGGACCCCAGGCAAACCCCAGTAAATCTGACACACTGGCATCTGTTGGCAGAACCTCGTCTGCCTTCTCTGATTGCAATGTTACTACCTCGTGACGCCGCCTTTCCGCCTTCACTTCCTCCGTCAGGCCCTGAACCTCGCCCTTCAGAGTCCTGCACCTCCTCCATCAGTTCCACCCTTTAAGCTGTTTTTCAGGGCCCTTTTCGTTTTTATGCTGATTTCCATCTTCACAGATGCAAGATTGCTCTGTAGCACCTCAACAAGTTGCCAGAACGTTCCTCTGCCTTTCCCTTTTCTGCATCCGACGAGATGGTGCGCCTGCTTTGCGTGCCCTCTGTGCCTGCTCTTCTGCCCTTTGTGCCATTTCCTCCCTCATACCGGCCAGCATGGCAGTGGAATCAGGTCCATCTGGCTCGGCTTCATCTCACTCGTGCCTGCCTCAGTCATAGCCTCCTTCTCCCTCATGGCTGCCTCCATCTTTAGACCACATGGGTAAATCGGCGCTCCTCACGATCAAATATCACAAATCCTCTCCTGACACCATTTGTTACACCGACCGCCTCGTCTCTCTGCCACCAACACAAGGCAGGCTAGGGAGACGGCGTGTTATTCACAGGGTCCTGAACACTAAACAGCTCCAAAAGGCAACCGACACCACAGCGTCCCAAACCACGAGAAGAAACGCCAAGTGGCGAGGCAGGGCACGAAATAAACACAAAATGACAGTCTTTCCTTTTTGACACAAGTTATTTACCGACACTTTTCTAAGCACAAACAGGGGAAAGTGAACACTTAACA
>NW_023655352.1:2500-27500 GCF_015228065.2 Penaeus monodon
TATATATATATATATATCTATTATATATATCAATTAACATATTATACATATATATATATACCATTATATAATATATATATATATATATCTATATATATATTATATATATATATATATACATGTGTGTGTTGTGTGGTGTGTGTTTTTTGTGTGTGTGTGTTGTGTGTGTGTGTGTGTGTGGTGTGTGTGTGTGTGTGTGTGGTGTGGTGGTGTGTGGTGTGATGTGTGTGTGTGTGTATTGGTCCTGGTTAAGACAATAAACTGCCACCCTGGGTTTCCCTTGAATCAAGATAGCACCCTATTATCTCCCTATACCAGGGTGCGGTGAAATTGTCCGGCAGTCAGGGCAGTGGATATCTGGTGAAAACACCTTCGGTTCTACACGGGGCTACTGGTTTCCAACCCCATAATTAATGTCTGGCGTATTGGCAGTGTAACTTTTTTCAAAGCGGCAGAGATGTTCCTCCTAGTTAGTTGGAGACTGGCGAGTTGAGAAGAGCCCTGAGGGATTCCACTCAACGTTTCTTTTCTCCTGACAAACCTTAACACCAATATTGAATACAGAACTGATAATTCCATACCACATGCCCCGTCGCGTGGGTTATCAAGGGGCGCGTTTTCAGTGGGCAACCAGGCTGACAATGTCAAATCTGCATCTGAAGGACAAGAAAACATTCCAATTAGAAAAAACACATTAAAATCGGAACGTGGAACGTAAGGACAAAGAAGAGATTAGGTAACGAAATTACATAGATTACGACATTCAAATACTAGACATAAGTACACATTCAATACTAGGCATAGATACAACATCAAATACTAGGGATCAGTGAGACCAAATGGAAAAGTATGGAATTTTCAACTAAATAAAAACAAGACAGTTCTTTTCATGGAAAAGAAAAAAGACAATTATAGTCACGGAAGTTGCTAATGATTTTCACGAAAAACTGCAAATGCCTAATTGGGTACGACCCAAATGATCGCGTTATAAAAGTCAAAATACAGACAAAAACTCATACATAGTATTATACCATGCATGCACAACCATCATTGCAAGTGATTGAAAGAAATGGAAAATTTTTTATAACACTCTCCAAGACACATCCCTAACAGAGATGTAAACGTAATTATTGGAGACGTCAACGCCAAAGTCGGCAAAAATTGATCTAAAATATGCATCTGGTGGAAAATTCGGCGGCCTTGGAGCTATAAATGAAAGAGGTGCAGATTTTATTGACTTTCTGTAGTACAAATCATCTGTTATGATCAACACTGTTCCACACCACCAAGACACAATTGGTACACTGGTTTTTCACCAGACATAAGAACACGCAACCAAATGACTACATTGTGTTGAACCTCAGAAATGGAAAAGTTGTATTAAAAAATGCAAACAGACCTGGTGCCGACTGCAACAGTGACCACCACTCTAACTATGTACCTTTTCAAATAAGACTCAAAAACCTGGAGCTCCCACATCACCTCTAATAGCTCGGACTCAAAATCTTGACAACAATTTACAGAGTACAGTGTCAACAATTTAATTACTCAATCAGTGTGAAGATGATAAAACACAATGATTGTGGGTAAGAAGGAACATAACTGCTGATCGCTCTAAGAAACTACGCCAAAATAAAAAGCTAATTCCCCCGAATCTGAAGAAACACTACTTGAAATTGAAGCAGACGATGCCTAAATCAAAGGGTTATCAATAATCCAGTTGAGAAGTAATTTCCCAAAAAAAAAAGAAAAAAGAAAAAAATACAAAAATTCAGGTTATTGGACGAGATAGAGAAAATATCTAAATTAACATTGCCAGAATTGAAAACTGTTCTATCAATAGGACAACTACAGAACTCTACCACGGAGTACGGTCATTTACACAAATTTAAACCTACAATGGACAACTATCAAACTGAGATGACTAGTTTTTTATGGATGCAAAAGAGATCAAAGATAGATGGAATCAATACTGTTCCCCTATACAAAACTAATAAAGATCTAACAACACCATTTGATTAGAACTCAATGACAGCAAAGATGAACCATCACCGCTGCTAGACTAGTTTAAAAGCATAAAGAATTAAAGAATAATAAGAGCCCGAATAGTGAAATAACAACCGAACAATCAAGAATCTGTCCTAAAGTGTTGAATTTGCTTCTACAACTTTGTAACGAAAATTAGAATGAAAAGAAGAGGCCATGAATACTTGGTAAAATCAGTTTTTTATACTCCCTAGGGGATCCTAAAAAAGTTGACACCCTCCAATGCACCAATAACAGGACAATTGCATTAAATAAGTCACAGCAGCAAAATTTTTTGAAAATTATTGCGGAAGATAGTTAAAGTTAAGAGAAGAAATTGCTAGACGAACAAGCAAGTTTTTTCGCCATGGCACAGGTACCATAACCAGACCCTACTCTGAATTGATCATAAGAAAAACAGCGAACATCAGACGGACCTATACCTGTGTTTTTCAGCGATTACTCCGAAAAGCTTTTGATCTGTTGATCACATATCCTCTGGATCACTGAACGATAATGAATTTCCAAACAACAGAGATCATCATCAATAATAAAACGACCAGGTGCAGTCTGGTCTCTGCACCTTTTTTAATATAATTCTGAGCATTAGGAGAGGTGCTCTAGAGAATTTTGAAGGAACTGTAGATGTTGGAGGATACAAAATATTGCTACGCAGTGGGTCTTTGTCTCTGTGCGAAACATGTGATAACATGAAAGGATAACCTGGGCATGTGTTACATGAAGGGACCTGGGCATAAGACATGACGCACTGCGTGTGAGCGGACGAGCGGAGGAACAAGCCAAGAGAGGCAGTTGGGTGCCGCTCCCTGTGAAGACACTCTTGTGTCCCGTGTGACCTGATAAACTTGTGATGCCCTGTTATAAGCTGTAGCATGCATTGGACAGGCTGGTGTCCCCCCCTGTTATTGTGCCTCTAAAACGTGTACGGTAAATAACTTGTGTAAATAAAGGAAAGACTGTCATTTTGTGTTTATTTCGTGCCTGCCTCACACATTGCTTTTTCCTCTCCTGGTTGTTCTTGACGCTGTGGTGCTCGGTGCCTCTTTGGACTGTTCGTGTTCACGACCCTGTGAATAGCACGCCCTCTGCTCGCCTGCCCTTGTGTGTATTATGTTGTTACTCGTCGGGCGTAACAACATATACATATATATGTGTGTTGTGTGGGTGTTTGTGGTGTGTTGAGAATGTGTGTGTGTTGTGTGAAATGTGTGTGGTGTGTGTTGGGGTTCCCGACAAATGCATATATAGATTCTATATATATCTATCATCTCATTATATATATCTATCTTATATTATATAGATCTATGTGTTTGTGTGTGTGTGTGTGTGTGGTGTATGTGTGTCCATATATGTATGTATGTGTTATATATATATACTTATATATATATATATATATCTATATATATATTTATATTATCTATATATATATATCAATTTATTTTAACAGAATGCTCCACTTTTACAGATAGATCCTGCGTAAACAGGTTTACAGTAAATATAGAAAAAAACTGTATCAGCAGCGTCAACGATAATCTGAATAACATTTCCTCCACGTTTTTCGAAGCGACTGACGCAGCGCCGAAGGAGGGTGGGAACGAGGCCTTTCTCTCACCAAGGACACCAGACGTATCTCCTCGCTATGGGACAGCCTACAGGCTTCCATCTGTCCGTTCGGCGACGGTTGATAGCCGCGTGGTATTAATGATTGGACCTGCGTATTGATGTATAGTTCGCAAAATGGTGGGGCATTTTCCGGTCCAGCATATCTAATTGCATTCTCTGTTAACTGTTATCAACTATGTCATATTTTGTTTATTTTACTTTTATCTCCCTGTTAGCTGTCATGGCGGAATCGTGTGACTCATTTGTGTTTTAAATTTTTCCTTTCAAGGCCACTG
Organism: Penaeus monodon; assembly: GCF_015228065.2. NCBI lineage: Eukaryota > Metazoa > Arthropoda > Malacostraca > Decapoda > Penaeidae > Penaeus > Penaeus monodon. The sequence continues at coordinate 6,445 of NW_023655352.1, forward strand.
GATAAACAAGCTTTTTCTTGTACATGCTACAGACTAACAAAAATACATTTGCTTTTTTGCTCACATCAAGTAAATTCAGCATTAAAGACATTCTATGCACCATAACATACTAAATAGATAATTAGATATATATAATGTTGCATACCCACCAACAACACACACAAACACACACACACACAACACACACACACACACACACCACACACACACACATATCTAATTATTATTAGTATATATATATATATTATATAGATACATATATATATATATATTATGTCTATATACTATACATATGTGTACACACACACACACACACACACACACACACACACAACGCATATAATATATAATATATATATTATATATATATATATTATATCTCATATATATTATATATATATATATATTATATATTTTTTTTTTTTTTTTTTTTTTTTTTTTTTTTTTTTTTTTTTTTTTTTTTTTTTCAAGTTCCCTGTCCCAAAGCAAGGAGACCTCAAATATGAACACAGTTCTCTGCAGCGTTGCCGGCGCGCGTCCGGCACGCATTCAAGGGCCACCTAGGGTCGCGGGGGGGGGGCGTTGGGCTTCACTCAAGGGTTCCGGCGAGCTTTCATCCTTCAGGTCTCCCAGAGGACCCGGACACTCCTGGCCCTCGCCCCGTGTAGTTGCACAGAGGACGCTGTTGGTCTCGGAAGGACCAGGCCGTAGGAATGTACTGTTTTTCGTCCACGATGGCCAAGGGCTTCACCTTCAGGGCGGCCACGGAGCCTTGGGGGAGAGCTCGTAAACTAAGAAACAGACTCATCATACAGACGTGTGTGTGCTTCATGGGGGGAGCCCACTGGCGAATTGTGCAAGCAACTGCTGTACCATTAACTCATCCTCAGACCTACATGCACAAAACAAACAGGTAAATCAATGATTGCAAATATAAACCCCAAAACAAAGAGAATGTATATCCACCCGGAGCACCACAGAGAGCTGCCCGTCAGGCCCGCTGCCCGACCTGCGAGCAGCGCGAGGAGGAAGACAGCATTGGGGGCTTCAGTTGGCGTGCGGGTGAGAGTGGCAAGCGTGCTAACTCAACCGATGACCAGCGAACACTGAAATCGACGGTCTGACGAGCCGGCAGTTATTAGGCGGCAAGTCGATGCTCTGCAACGGGGGGGGGGGTATTGGGGGCGTGAGGTTTGCGACGTCATTTCCTCCGCCGCAGTGATTGCCTTCTGAATCACTGTCTAAGGGTGTTTATATCGCGTCTGCTAATGCGACATTTGTTTTGTTCATTTCTTGCTTTTGTCAATTGTTATTATCATCAGAACGTTTGTGTTCTATCATTTTTATACTCAATTCAGTATATATATATTATATATATAAAATATATATATATATATATATATATATATATAATATATATAAAATTTTATATATATATTGGTGTGTGTGTCATTAATATATATAAATGATAGATAGAAAGATAGAGAGATAAATATAAAAAAATTGGGTATGTATATCTAATCATTTATTTACATAGATATATAGCTCCGTCGGCTGGCGTCGTTTCCGGAGTGAGGAATCTAGGAAAGGATATTCAAAGGTTATTCAGGAAACCTGCAGCGCATCAGTATTGTGTGTGTGTGTGTGTGTGTGTTGTATATTATATATAAATATAATAAATAATTATATATATATATAATAATATTATATATATTTTATACTTTAGGTAAAATAATAAAAAAAACCCCCCCACTCAGCTGGGGGTCGTATGTGTGAAAATTATATAGTATAGATATCGTGATATTATGCACCTAATATATATATATATATCTATACTATATATATGTAATTATATAGTATATTTTTTTTTTTTTTTTACTTTTTTTTTTTTTTTTTCTTTTTTCAGTTCGCTTTCCCTGTCCCCTCAGACGTTGGGCGATCATGGATTTCTCTATGAGTTTCTTGGGCTAATTTAGAGCGGTGGTTGGCAGCGTTGCCTTCCGCCGGCGGCGTTTTTATACGAGTCAGCCCATCTCTAATTTACGCCGCATGCTGACTTGTGCTTGGCCTTGCCCACGCCAGCGGCTAAGGTACGCAATCGAGTGAAGTTCGCTGGCAGCAATTTGGAACACATTGACATATATATTTGATGGTATATATATATTATATATATAGATAGTAATATATATTATTAACGATATATAATGATATACTACTTAGTGTGTGTGCTGTGTGTGTGTGTGTGTGTGTGTGTGTTAATGTGTATTTTGTGTATATATAATAGCTAAATCATTGAATAACTGTATATATATGACTGTGATTGTGTGTGTGTGTGTGTTGTGTGTGTGGTGTGTGTGTGTGTGTGTGTGAAAAGCATATGATGTGTACTAATATGACTGTTATACGTGTAAAAAAAAAAAAATAAAAAAAAAAAAAAATATTATATATATAGGTATTATATACTATTACTATCTACTACTATATTATACTTACGGTAGTATCTTATATAAGTAGTCTCTCTTTATTATGTATAATTATGATTATTAGTAGCATAATATATAGTAAAAATATTATATTTACTATATATGATGTGTGTTGTGTGTGGTTATAGGAAATTGTAAAGGGTTTCTGTGTTCATAGTGATTGGTTTCACTATTCTCTGTAAATGAGATTAGTGCGAATGTGTTGTGTATGGTGTGCGCCGTATTAGAGTGTAAGTGGTCGCTTTCTGGTTCGCTCTATACTCTCGGATGGCAGGCTTCGGACTCGCAGCCAAAGGCGCTCGTGTTAGCTCAATCGTCGGGGTTGCCATTCTAGTGGTTTGCCACATCTACTCCGAGCTGCCAGCATCTGACATCCCATTGTAAGTAGTATTTAATTTTCGCTTAATTTTACGTGTGGCTACATCACACAAGCACAACAGGCCTTTCCACATAATATATATATATACTGATATGTAACATGAATATATATTATATTATATATTATATATATATTATAAATATATATATTGATATATACGTATTGTATCTATATATGTAAATATATGCTATATATGAATGTTATGTATATGTATATATATGTAATAGTAATATGTATAATTATATGTATATGTATAGTTATATTGTATATAAGATGTGATGAGCTATACTGTATATATTATGTATATATATGTATAATTATAATATGTATAACTATACTGTATATGTATGGAGTGTATGACCTAATAATGTTAGGGTATAAATGTATATATATGTATAGATATGTATATATACTGTATAATGATATTTTATATATATGTATAGTTTATATATGTAGATTATATACTGTATATCCCTGATATGTATTGAGTCATGTATATGATAATGGTATAACGGATATATGATGGTATAGATATGTATATATATGTATAGAAGTAGATGTATATAGTATGTATTAGGATATAGTATTATTAGTAGTGTATAAGGATATTTTGTAGTTCTAGTTCATTGACATCCCAGTAGTATATAATCTGGTATAGTATATGTATATATAAAGGTGTATATGATATGTAATACTATATGTATAGATATAGTATATATATGTATAGATTATGGTATATTATATAATGTATTAGACGATATGTATTAGGGTATATGTTATACAGATATGTATTAGTATATGCTTATATGAGGTATATGTATAATATATTGTATATGGATATGTATATGGAATTTATGTATAGATATGTATATATATGGATTATTACGATATGTGATAGTTTATTAGTGTATGAGATATGTATTTATAGGTATGATTTATATGTATAATATATGTATAAAGAGATTATTTGGATAGTATATGTAATAGATATGTATAATATATGTAATAGTGGATATGTATAATATATTATATGTATAATGTATATTATATTTGTATAGATATGTACTATATATGTATAGGATATGTATAGGCTTTATTTGTATAAGATAGTGTATACGTATAGTATATAATGTGCATATGTATATATAATAGTATACCGTATATGTATATACAGATATGTATAGGTGGATTTATATGTATATAATATATTACTGGGGGGGGGGGGGGGGTAGGAATAATGTATATATAGGTGTATAAGGATGGTATGTATAGATATATGTTAGATGATGTATATATATGTATAAGGATATGTATATCTAGTATGTATATATATTGTATACGATATTTAGTATATATGTATAATATTATGTATATATTAATATGTAATACTATATTGTATATATTATTGTATATATAGTGTATAGATAATATGTATATGTATATGTGTTTATATATGTATAGTCATTTAGTTGTGATTATTATATATATATATGATATATATTATAGTATTATATACATGTTATAGTTATAATGTTAATTATATGTGATATATATTGTATATTATTGATGTATATATATGTATATATTATTATATATTAGTAGTAATACGTTTACTGTATATGATTATGTAATATATAGTAGATATATATGTATATGTATATGTATTATAGATATATGTAATATATATGATATAATATATGGTATAATATATGTATAATATATACATATAAGTTATATGTATACTCATATATGACGATTGGTGAAGTGTGAGTATGATAGAAAGTTGAATTGTAAGTGATGTGATAATGAAGTGCTGTGAAGGTGGTGATGAGAAATATAACGTATTTTTGCTTTCACTTTTCAATGAACCATTTGTTGGCAGAGGCCTCTTTTTGTATTGGGTCTTGACATCGCCGCTCTACAATGACTAACCCTTTTGGGCGTGGCTCATACCTACCGCCGGATGTATGCGCCTCGTTAGCGTGCTGTAACTTTCACGAACTATCTCTCTAAGGAGACGAGCAGTGATCAGTCCCACGCGTTCATTTGTATTTGTAAACGATGTATGAGATGGGAATTCTAATAATATAAGTAATGAAGATAGCACTCTTGTTTTTAATATGATCCTGAGTATCATCTATCCATGTAGGAATACCACTTAAGTAATCAATAGGTTAATGCTAATAAGATAAGAAGCGGAACCCACGGACAAATTATATTATACTTTTAAAAGTTTAAGATGTCTATAATAAGTCTTGTTGGGGGATCATGTAGAGCCCAGCCAACTAAAATACGGCTTTAATTCTATAAGGGGGCTCACGGCGCTGAATGAAGCGCTAACATGCCAACTCAAGTTATCACTAGCAAGAAGTGCCTCAATCTTCGGGGGGCGCGTCTTGAGGCTCTACGCGTCGTCTTGGCTCGATGTAATGACTGTACGACTCGATTCATCCCCTCCGGGTGGCCGCAGCGCGTTGCGCACAAGTCAGCGGCTGTGATTAGCGGAGCACGCAGCGTCGGGCCAGTCAGTCAAGGCGTAGCAGCTGGCGACTTCTCTATGGCTTGCCCGCGTCGGCTGGCGGTCGGTCCGGAGTGTATGGAATCTAGAAAAGGATATTCCAAAGGTTATTCAGGACAGGATCGGCCTGGCAGCGCATCAGAATGACCAGACAGGAGTAGCAACAAGGTAAAAAAAAGAGCAGGAGGCAAGTCAGAGATTATGGCAGCCGAAAGGCCTCGGCACGTGCGCAAGAACTCACTGGCGCAGTGACAGGTCCTCCGAGGCAGGAAGGCCCTGCGTCCGCGCGGAGATATACCAGAGCGAAAGAGATCGTGGCGTTGACCTAAAGTCGGGCACACGGCATCGTGCACGGAGTCACGTCTCCGTCCGCTGCTGGTGACGATAGCGCCTCGCGCGGCATGCAGATCCACCCCGCTCATCCATGGGTAATTAATAGGGGTCATTGCCGCTGATATGATCCCTTTCCGGCGTAAAAGCTCAAATTCAAGCTAAGATCATTTGCCTCGAAGCGGATCGCTCAAGCTTGATGTGTCGCGTGCGATAGGAAGGCTACTGAGTTAGATGTCGCATCTACTTGAATACGTCACCTCTATTGTTCCTGCTTGATATGGTTTCTCTAATTCTCCTATTAAAGGCAGGTTTCTGGGCCGTCGGTGTTGTAACTCACTGTCTGGTTTTCCCCAACAGGGAGGACCTTACAACTGTGCCTGAAATCTTGAATGAAAAGGAAGGTCCCAGTTGAAGAGAGTCTTTCACTACGCTTTGGAAAAATGTTTTGAATAACTTCACCATCAAGTTGACATTTTGCGAATGATTCTATTTTCATTGGATCTTGCGATAGGAGTAACTGATTGGACGATTGTATATCAATTTTCTAACGGAATATGGGAGTCATCATAGACATGCTTATCACTTGCCTCATTGTGCTTCCTGACCCGGCGAGATTTCGCTGCGGAAGATTGCATTCATCGGACCGCTCTGTTGACATGTGGGGGTGCGGCAGAAGGAGGCTACTTAGAGGGCGGCGCGGACGGTCATTGCATGATTGAATCAGTGACGAACGTCCTAATGCAGCGACGGTTAAAATTGTGTTTGCATATTCGATATTACAGTGGAGAATATAACTAGCATTTAAGTTCTCCTATCTCTCTATCGATTTTATTGCTATCTTATCTATCTGTCTATATGAGCTAGTGTCTCGGGCTCATGCTGCTTCCTCTCTATGCTTTCGTAGATACGACAATCTCGTCTCCGATGTAGATTGGCACCTTCAATACGTCGATTTCTCGTTTCCTCTCTCTCCGTTTATCTCTCCTCTCTCTGCTCCGGCTGGAGAGGCCGCTACGTCATCTGACTCTCTCAGTCTGTCCCCTTCTCTCATCTCTCTCTGCTCGTTGACATGCTGTCTCTGCTCGTGTGCTATTGTCTCATACGGTCGTAGAATGTCCTCGTCTTGCTACAGTCTCTCTCTTTCCCTCTTCCTCATCTCATGCTCGTACTGCTCCTGCGTCTTCACTTCTTTCTGGCTCTCTCTCTCTCACAACTCTCGCTGATCTTCTCTGCTGGCCATTCTTCATTCTGGTACTCTCATCAGCTCTTCCTCCTCTCCTTCGCTGCTTCGTTCTCTCTCCATCTTCAACAGTAGATTTTCTTTGCTTCGTCTCTCCTCTGCTCGTCTTTTCTCCTCAGTCATCGTCATCCTCGGCGCTCTCTCTTGGCTCTCTTCTGCTCCTTCTTCTGTCATCTCTCTCATCATCCTTCCCTCTCTCTGCTCTCGCTATCCTTCTCCCTTCTCTCGAGGCTCTTCTTCACCGTGCTCCTCTCTCTTCTCCCTCTCTCATCGCTCTGCTTCATGGTCGCTTCGGTCGTCTCATCTCAGATGCTCTCTCTCTCTCAAGGTCGTGTTCTCTTGCTTGAGCTCATCTTCTCTCAAATCTCTTTCTCGGCATTCATCTCTCTCATCCGCGGTCGTTTGCCTCTCTCCTCTCTCCCTCTCTCTCTCTCTCTTCAACTCTCCCATTCATACTTCTCATCGCGCTCTCTCTGCGTCTCTCTCCTCTCTCGTCTCGTCTCTCTGATCATCATTGCATCACGTCTCTCTCTCTCTTCTCATCTCTTTTCATCGTCTCTCTCTCTCATCTCTCGGTTAAAGTCTCCGCTCCTGGCTCTCTCTCCCTCTTTCTCCTGCTCTCATATCTCAAATGCATCTCTCTCTCTCGCTCTCTCTCTCTTGCTCTGCTCTCTCTCCTCTGTCCCTCAATCCCTCTCTCTCCTTCTCCTGCTCTCAGTCGTGTTCCCTCTCGCTCTGCTCATCTTCTCTCTTCTCTCTCTCCACTTCTTCTCATTTCATCAGCAGTCTCTCGGACACTTGGGCTCTCAAGATCTGTTACTCTCAAGGTTCAATCTTCTCTGGGCTCTCATCTCTTTGGCTCTCGTCGTTCATAAGATATGTGTGTGATGTGCGATACAGCATACCTCAGCACACCGCCACTACATGAAATATATATGAATATATATTATATATAGACCTATATATTATAATATATATATAATGATAATTATCTATTATATCATCTCTTACATAATACTGTGTGTGTGTGTGTGTGTGTGTGTGTGTGTGTGTGTGTGTGTGTATCTCATATATACATGAGCTGCTATTGTTGTGTGTATAACATACATCTGTATATTGTATGGGACACAGCAGGCGACACTACATCGCACACACAGCAAATACAGCTAGACAACATCACCACATCTACACACACATCACATATACATAGCATATATAATATATATATAATATATGGATATATTATATATATATATATATAATATATGCGTACTCTAGATGATATAGTAGTATGATATAGCGTATACTACTGTATAGTATACACATATCATAGCATGCATGATACATATATATACTAATTATATATATATACTATACGTATTTACTAATATATCACGATAAGTATATAAATAGTGACATCTATATACTTAATCTATATTATCTATAAATATATCTTATATCATATATAAATATATTATATATATATTGATATATGATATATTATAATAAGAATAATATGCGACTATATATATAGTAGTATATATTGTTGGCAGCACGGGCTGACAGGCATAGGCGCCATATCTCATCGGTTAGAGCCCAAGCGAGGACTGCCTAACCTAACCTTCAGTAAGCATTAGATCGGCCACAAGAGTAATGCCATAGGTGCGGAGCCGTTTGGATGGCGGTCGGCGAAACACGCAGCGCGTCGACGGCTGGCCTGAGTAGCTTGCCTTGTAGGCTCTCGGTCGAGTAGCTAAGGCCGGCGATGAGCGGTCGCTCCGAGAACACCGGGAATACCCATTTACGGAGAGTCTGATGGCTCAGGCTAGGGATGCTCCTCCGACGGGATAGGGATTGTCTCGTAGATGTGGTTAGGCTGGTGGTGTCTAGGGTCATGAGGCGGTTGTCTGCTGAGGGCTTATGCAAGGACAGCAGTAGGCAATGTTATCTTGGTGTGGTCTTCGGGGGGGGGGGGGGGGGACATAAAGTATAGTGGATGTGGGCTCGTCCTCGGTGCTGGGGGCTGTGTGTGTGTGTGCGTGTGAACACTGGCAAATATGAAATCATTTTTCGCGCTATATCTTACGCTGATGATCAGTATTTTCGTCCTGGCGAAGCCTGCGCCAGTGGTGCAATCGTCGGCATTGTGTACGGTTGGGAAAAACAGTCTGGAGTTTGGGCGCTTCAGTGTCTGCTATATGTTCAAGCGTGGTCGGTGGGGGGGTTATTCCAGATCAGCTGTCATCGGCGTTGCGAGTTTCACCTTGTCGTCTTCAGGAGACCTGTGGGCTGTTCGGAGTAGAGTAGGCGGTCACTTGGACTCCGTCGCGCATAGCATAAGGATGACTCTCAAATATGAACACAAGTTCCCTCTGCCTCGCAGCGGCGTTGGGCGCGGGCGTCTGCGTCCTGGCACGCATTTCAAGGGGACACTCTACGGTCGCAGGGCGTTGGGCTTCACTCTATAGTTCGGTCTGGGCGAGCTATTTGGGCGAATCCTTCAGGAGTCTCCGCAGAGGACCCCGGGACGAAACTCCTGGCCGGCTTCGCACCAGCGTTGTAGTTGTTCAGCATGAGGACGCTGTTGGTCTGCGGAAGTGAGCGAGGCCGTAGGAAATGTACTGTTTTATCGGTCCACGATTGCCTGAAGGGCTTCAGCCTTCAGGCGGCTCACTGTGACTTCGGGAGAGCTCGTAAAACTAAGAAACAGACGTTGCATCTATACAGTGTTGGACTTGTGTGTGGCTTCATGAGGGAGGTGAAGGGCCCACTGGGCGGAGTGTGCAAAGCAACTGCTGTATCATTAACTTTCATCCTCAGTAACGCTATCATGTCATCTACAACATACAGTAAATCAAATGATTGGCAGAATATGACCCAAACAAAGAGAATGTATGATATCCATCGCGAGCAACCATCATGAAGAGCTTCTCGTCAGAGCCGCGATGCTCTTGGCGACCCTCTGTCGAGGCAGCGGGGCGAGGAGGATAGACTGGGGCTATTGCGGGCGTATCAGATTGGCGTGCGGGTGAGGAGTGTGCAGAGCTGCTACTCAAACCGATTCCAGCCGAACACTGAAATCGAGCGGTCTGACGAGCCGTCCGCATTTGATTATTATGGCGCAAGATCGATGCTCTGGGCTAACGGTGGGTGGGGGTATTGGGGGGCAGTGCAGGTTGGGCGACGATTTCACCACAGATCGCATCCGCCTGGCAGTGATTGCATTCTGAATCACTGTCTAAGGGTGTTTATATCGCCGTCTGCTAATGCGAGCATTTGTTTGTTCATTCTTGCTTTGTCAATTGTTATTATCATGCAGAATCGTTTGTGTTCATATCTATTTTTATACTCAATTCAGTATATATAATATATATGATATAATGATAGTATTTATAATATTAGCTAATATATAGATAGCTTGATTATATTATATATAAATATAATGATTATAGTAATGATATAGTTGGATGTGATATGTTCATTAATATATATATAAGTATAGATTAGAAAGATGAGAGAGTATAATTATACTAATAATTGGATATGTGTATCTAATCTTTATTTACATAGATATATAGCGCCGATCGCTGGCGTCGTTTCCGGAGTGTATGAATCTTAGGAAAGGATATTCCAAAGGTTATATCAGGATCCTGCACGGGGGGCGCATGCGAGTATAGTGTGTGTAGTGTGTGTGTGTGTGTTGTATTATTATATATAAATGAGTATATAAATAATCTTATATGATATAATATATATATGATATTTATAGTATAATATGATACTAGTAATATATATATATAATAGCATGAATATATAGGTGATGATAACATATATAAAACCACACAAACTAAACAAACACACCTATATATAAGAATTATATATAGGATTAGAGTTATGATAGGTATAGATAAATATAGTGATTAGTTAGAGATATTGCTTAACGCCGAGTGGGACGCATCATTTGTCTGACTGTGGCAACAGTGTTAGATCATGAAGGATGACCTGGGCATGTATTAACATGAAGGGAACCTGGGTTACACATTGACGGCAGCTGGCTGTAAGCGGAGGAGGCGGAGAAGCAAGGCCAAGGAAGTACGCGGTTGGGTGCTGCTCCTGTGAGTAGATCCTTTGTTGTGCCCTTGGTCGACCCTGAGACTATAACTTTGTGTTGGCCCCGGTTAGTAAAGTCTGTATCACTTGCAGTGTGAATGTTGGTGTCGCCTACACTGTATTGTGCCTATTATAAAAAGTGCAGCGGACAATACTTGTGTAAATGACAGAAAGATTCTGTCATTTTCGTGTTTATTTTCGTGCCCATGGCCTCACCACCTTGGCTTTTTCTCGTTCTGGTGTTCTGGGTACGGGCGCTGTGGTGTTCGGTTGGCCTCTGTGGGAGCTGTTCAGTGTTCACGACTGTATGATAACACCGTCTGCCTAGGACCTGGCGCTTGTGTTGGTGCAGAGAGACGTAGGTCGATGCGGCGTAACAATTGTGTCGGAGAAGTGGGATTTGTACTATTTGATCAGTGAGAGGCCGCGGTCTATTTATCATGTTCTCCAAAAAGTGGCGGCTACCATAGGGGTAGAGGGAGGCTATAGCTCTGAAGGCAGCAGGTCGAGTGAGGTGAAGCCTAGCGAGATGGACCTGATCACTGCCATTTCTGTCGCGGTATAGATGGATGAAATGGCGTACAAAGGGCAGGGAAGTAGCTAGGCACTAAGAGGGCTGTCTTCGCTATGCTGGGGTCATCTCGACTGAGATGGTGCATCTCGTCGAATGCTGCTAAGTAAGCAGAGACAGTTCGCCAACTTGTTGATGTGCTACAGAGGCATCTTGCATCTGTGAAGATTAAGACATCGCAGTAGTGCACGGATCTGACAGGTCCTGCAACAGTCGTGAGTAGTGAACTGATGGATGAGGTGGTCAGACTCTGAAGGGCGAGGGGGTGTGTCAGGGGGCTCTGAGGGAGGAAGTGATAAGCCGAAAAGGCGCGTCATCGAGGTAGTAACGTTGGGGTCAAGCTAGTAGAAGTGCTTAGACGAGGTTCTGGAGCAGATGGCGCAGAGTGTCTAAGATTTACTGGGTCTGCCTGGGGTCGGCTGCGCAGGATATGCCGCCGCGGGGCCTCTGGGCAGCATCGTTTCTTGAGCGCTAGTGGTCGGCTGGCAGTTATGGCTGGGGACCCATGCGGAACCGCTCTCTTGGGTATAGGTGGCGGCAAACCCGGTAGCCCGGTCACCCGCCTCGTGCCTCCCTCACACGCCCTTCCTCCCCCCTTCGTGCGTGTTAGTTCGACGGCACTGCGTTCTCCACCCTGAGCTTAGGCCTCTTGCGGGCCCTCCAGACAATTACTTCCTGATTCTGTTAGGTCGTAAGGCAGCTGAGTACGACGGAAGGTGGCCTGGGAGGCATATGTTGCCAATTTGAAAATGCTGGCATCTGCTCCTAGGGGCTGAGCCAGTAAGTAGAAGGCCGCTGTAGCTGGTAATCATTGTGCTACTTTCAAGGGGGCCGCGCGTGGGAAGTGTTGGGGCATCTCCCCGGCATCCAACATGCTCTTAGCACCAGCGTGTGGCGGAGGCGTTTGAAACGCACGCCGTTTCGGGCTAGCCGACCACCAGGCGGCGAGGTATATGAGGGTGATCCGGAGCCGGCCTGGCTTGAAGAAGCAGACTCGTGAGTCGTGGGGCGAGATCTACTACGTGCCCAGGGCTGCAGCAGGATGTGGATGCGCGCTGGTAAGTAGGTGCGTACGCCTGTGGGCTTGCGGAATAGGAGTATGTGATCTGGTCCTTGAGGCCCGTGATTTCTTTGTGATGACGCTTTATCGAGGACCAGGTCAGCTGCAAATCTACGTCAAGCAGTCACGGAGCCCGCTGCAGGACGCTGTCGAGGTGGGCTGCTTCTGGCGAGGTCCCCCGCCTTGGTTCGAGAGGCGCCTTCCTGAAGGCAACCATTGGGTCCTAGGGGCCGGAGCTGCTCAGCCCAAAAACCGTGACCTCCGGGGTCGCGTGAGGCTAAAGTGGAGAATAATAGCATTGAGAAGGTGAGGGGGGCCCGAGAACTTTCCAAGGGCTTGTGTTGGGGCTAGGGCGAGAGGTTAGGGCTACAGACGTAGTGCAGTGTCAGAGGGAGCCGGAGAAGCTACGTCCTCTCAACCGGACGGATTCTGATGGCCTTCCGATCAGTGCTGCAAGAATGTACTGTGGCAGGTATGGTTCTACCATCGGCAGTGTGCATGTCCTACATGCTAAGGAAGTGTTTACAGGTCGGAAAATGGCTGAGAGGAAGGGCGCCGAAACCCAGGGGTCCGTTCCTCAGGTTCTCGTGGCGCCTGACTTGGGTAAGGAGCTGCCGTCGAACTCAGCTACAATGCGGTGGAGGGCTCATAGATGGGTACAGTGACAGGAGCACTGGGGCTGAGAGACCGCTAGTGCGGCCTGATATGTGGCCACTATGCACTTCCAGGACGCACCACGAGAAAGACTGTGTGGTGTCACGGCATTGTGTGGGCAAGCTCAAGGGGCCAGTGAGGTGCTTCGTATTGGCGTGGGCTAGCACGGTGCAGGCTGCTGTCCGGTTAGTGGTGGCGCGATCTGGACGAGCCTTTGTTTGCTGGGCTTGACTACCTGACGACGGCAGAGTAAGGGGCGTGTGTCGACTCTTAGAGAGCGAGAAGCTGGTGAGGGTGGCACGGTGAAGATGTGCCCTTGCTTCCAGAGGCTTTGGCTGTGGCTAGAGGTAGTTACAGCTGAGGGGCGAGCTTGCATCAATACCTTGCCCGCAGGACAAGTAGTCTTAGAATCACGGTGACCGACTGTCTAAGAGTGATGCGGGAGTAGAGGGCCTCGTGAGCCCGAACCTCAAACTTAGCACTGGCTGGATGGTCGTAGCGGTTGGTGCGGTGAGGCCATTGTGGAGCCAGGGGTGAGGGGTTTAGTTAACAGTGTTGTTAGTCCATACTTCCGGGCGATAGGCCGCAGATAGGGTGGCCATGTTGTGGGCAAGCTGGTCATTCTTTGTGAGTGAAGTGGAGGCGTCAGTTTAGAGTTGGAGTCGTCGGGGAGTCGAAGGAGTTGGTTGGTTGAGGGCCGATGCCAATGACTTCCTCGAGCGTAGCTATTAGGCGGCATGCTGCTGGAGGCGCACGTTTTTTTTCTAACCTGGTGTGAATGCACCGACGGGTGGCAAAAATGGGGGGGGGGGGGGAGGGGGGGCAGCTGCAGGTATTGGCTGCAGGCCTATGGCCATGAAGGAGTACGGCTATGTACCGCCCCCCGCAATGAAGGAATGTGAGTTGGCGAACATAGGGACAGAATGGTGTCATGCATAACGCCTGCAGTCTGTTAAGCGAGGGCTGCTTCGCCGAAGCTAAGTAGAGCCTCCTGGGAAGGGCGCATACACGGTGGTATGGCGGCCGCTGTTTGCTGATGGGCAGCCTATCAATCGCAAGAGGGGCGGAAAAAAGACGCGTCTGTTGTCGCGCAGCGTGTACGGCGGCTGTGGGCTTGACGCGTAGTATCATGGGGCTAGGATATCTACTCCTGGGGCCATGGGTGAAAAAGAAGTATGAAGTAGCCCATTGTAGTCGGCGATGAGGACGTGGCAAGACCGCTGACCTGGATGCAGGACGAGCATTTGACGGGTGAGGGGCGATGTCGAGGCAAGGATACGTCAATGGTGGACCATTAGTTACATGTCTTGGGAAGCAGGAGATATACCCCGCATCTGGTGGCCTACTGCCAATTCTAGAACCGGTGCCGCCACGACTACGTTCCAGAGCGTACTGCCCAGCGAGAGCGCAAGTAAAGCCGCGCTGGTATGAAAGATTTTGAAAAGGAGTTTTCTGAGACTGATTTTCATTACAGTTACTTTAGTTTGAAAGAATTTTGTTTGTTCTTAAAAACAGAGGACATAATTTTATTTAAATTTTCTGGAGTTTATTTCTAGGAGGTATGTCAGAGCAGACGGTGTCCGTCTGCTTAATAGTGGGGGGATAGTGCTAGCGCGTATACAGTGGGTCTTTGTGCCTGTGCGAATATTTCATGTGTGTAACATGAAAGGATGACGCTAGGGCTGTGTTAAGCATGAAGGGCCTGGTAGAAACATGTACGCAGGGCTGGTGTGAGCGGAGGTAGTTCGGAGGTTACAATCCAAGAGAGACGCGGTTGGGTGGGCGCTCCTGTGAAGTACCTCTGTGTGTGCCTTTTGTGACCTGAGTTATAAACTTTTGTGTTGGGGGGCCCGGTTATAAGGGCTGTTATGCCTTGGGCGTGTGACATTGTTGGTGGCGCGGGGTTAGTTCCCCGGCTGTATATGTGCTATAGAAAACGGTGTACGGGTAAATAACTTGGGTAAATGCAGGTATAAGACTGTCATTTTGTGTTTATTTCGTGCCCTGCCTTCACCACTGCTTTGGGAAGATCCTGGTGTTGCTGGAGCGCTGTGGTGTTCGTGCCTCTGGAGCTGTTCCAGGCTGTTTCGACGACCCTGTATTATAACACGCCCGTCGGTCGCTAGCCTGCCATTGTGTATGGTGGCAGAGAGACCGAGGCGGTCAGCTTTAAAATCTGGAGAAAAAAATTATTTATTATTAAATTAATGATATTACAGGTAACAATACTATATAATAACATTATATGTAGTGTGTGTGTGTGTTGTGTGTGTGTACTCTGTTTGTCTGCTCCGAATTTTAGGTGCATGCCTTTGTACACATAACTACATTGGAGGGTTTGATTTTCATGTTGCAGTTCTGTTTGGTGTTGGTGTGAATTTTTAAGTATTTTAAACTGAATTTTTACTGGTAGTGGTCATAGCGGGCGCTGTTCAGGTTGATGGAGTTTGCGCTGTATTCCGTTTGACTTGCTCGGGGTCCTCAGAGGGTAGTGTTTTAGCTGCTTTGCCTCTTTCTCTTTTATATACAAGGCGATTATGTACGCCGGGATTCTAATAGAGATATTGGTATTAGGGCTGTATTATACTTGCACGTCTAGATTAGATATTCCTTTCTCATGGCAACAGGGCAAACAGTAGCTGACAGCCTCAACTGAATAAAAAGACTCTGATGTAATTCGTCATGTCCTCGGTCAGGCGACTGCTTAGGAAATTAAACGCCCAACACAGTCCAAGGATAGATATTGTGAGTCGTCTAGAGGCGCCCCTTGCTGACAACTCGCATGTCTGTTGATTTATATGGAGTGTTTATAATCACTTTCAGTGATAATCTGAAGCTCTTTCGAATTGCTAGTTAGGAATATGACCCTAGGGCATGTTTTCATCTAATTAGCGCATCCTTCGCAAGTGCGTAGATAGATTTATGAATAGGACTTAACATTTCGTCTTTAATTCCTGCCTCATTTTAAGTAGTTGTTCTCCTGTGTGGGTGTTTATTCGTCGTTCTCTTAATTCGCATATAAATTTCTTCCTTGTCTGCTTAAATATCAGCTAGACATCGTAGTGATGCTTGGGCCTTTGGGAGTTTTATACACGCATTGGCATCGTTATTGTCTACGAGATTTAAACTGATTTTATCAACTTGGCAAATTACTTAGAAGTTCTATAACCGCTCATTCAATAACATTTGATGCAGTCGATTGTTACACGCCTTTTTATACTCTAATTGTAAGGCTTTGAATAAGAGCTGCCTTCAGAAACTGTAGCTTAATGATGTTCTTACTAAGCGTATAACAACTGATGGTTTTCGACTCCTCTTCCTTTCTTGTTAATGTGTTGACTGCTAGAGCTACATGAGGCCGTTGGTAAGTAATAACTTAGCCATGGATATGACTGTTTATATATACTTATATAATAAGTAATATATTATTATATATGATGAGAATATATTAATATAAGATATAGTATAGAATATATATATATAGAGCCATATATCATGGACCTATAGTCGATATTATCAGGTATATAGTATATATGTAGATATATTCATACTATATATATAAGATGATATATATTATCTATGATATATAATATAGTATATATATAATATACTAACATGGCTACATATACTATCTTTATATATAAGTACATATATATTATAATTATATGTATTTTATATTCAGTATACTACATAAGGTATGCACCATCTTAGATGATATATAACAGATGGTAGATAGATCGATGGCTTAGGTATGTAATACAGAATAATATTGTCATAGCTGTCTTTCCCATAACCCTTTGGTCAGAGGCTGGAATGACACCTCATTAGGTATAATAGTTTCTGATTCAGTTCAGGGAGCGTCCACAGTGGAGTGTTGTGCTAAACGCAAAGCTCGTCGCTTGATCATTATTCTAGTGTCTGGAGTTACTAGTATCCTCATAGCTGCGACACGTCCTTTCTGTGGCTGTTTAGTGCTGAGTCATGTCCGGGCTCATACCCGTTCGAGTCTGGTCAGGAGGCGTTGTTATTTTATGTACATCGCTGCCTATTGCTTATTCTCTATTTTCAAGAACCTCAGACATATACTTATGGCTTGAGTTCTCTGAAATTACTTCCGGCTTAGGTGAAGTTAATTCTGCGTAGTCTCGCTTGGGCCATGATGAGAATCCTGTGGCTGCAAGAACGGAGACGGACGATTTCGACACAGCAGGGCAGGTTATGCGGGCTTCGAGACGACTTGGGGGCGATACGATAGGTAATTCACCTTGGAACAAAGGGGAAGCGGGGCGCAGTCTGTCGAACTTATGGATTTATCAGACCCATTCGGGCGAGCTACCTCACAGCATTGACTCCGGAGTTCGAGTATGAGATCCGCCGATTAGGGATAGTCTTGCAGTCACCAATGCCTTAGGGGGCATCAGGCACAAGCTAAATTCCCAAGGTTTTGTGATCGGGAACCCTTGAAGAGAATAATCTAATATCTCGCGGAGGATCTTGTGGGGATTTTAAACTAGCAGCGGGGTCGCGGCGAGGAGAGGCTTAGCTGACACTGGTTTTGGCTGCTTCAGAACGAAAGAGAAAAAAGAAAAAAAAAAAACATGAGCGGATAAAGTAGGGAGGGGTGGAAGGCAGGCTGCTTTTAACCACACAGTTACAGGACTCATGCAGGAGAAGAATCCAGCACGGAATCGCTTCTCCAGACCTTACCTCTTGTCCGATGCCTAGCGACGCGTCTAGGCGCCGTTAGTGCTAGCCCTATGCGTTTAATGAGGGTGATAGGCCAGATTTTCATGATCTTCACCTCTATGCGGTTTGATTTGATGAGTAAACGTTATGTTAATCTACTGTGGATTGATTGAAATTTGGTGATAAGTAACATTTACTTCACAATTGCTAAAAAAAAAAAGTGAATAGTGTATGATGGGACGATACGCTCTTCTGTTAGATAAGAATCGTTGAGGTTTAGTTTGAAAAACTGAACAATAGAAATGTCTTATGGTAATATTACTTCATTTTGATATCGAAGGTATACTTGCATCAGTATTTATATTCTGTGCGGCAGTTTTTTATCTCAGGATAGACCATGTTGTTACATATCTTTTGTTGTACACATTTTTTTATGAAATAATATCGAAGTAGTATCGACTTTTCCTTTATTCGCATGATATAACATATCCTATAAATGAAATGAATTGAAGATTTAACGAACATATGATTACTTTAAAGTTTTAAAAACTTATCAGTGACATGATAACGATTTGATATCAAGATGATATATAATTCTATGTCAAATTTATCATGTTTATACGCATATGTGTGTGTGTGTGTGTATATATATATATATATATATGTTTATTATTATATATTTGATATATAGTCGTTCTACTATATTTATAAGATCGTATATATTACATCCTATATATATTTATATAATCTATATATATATATATATATATATATATATAGTGGGCATATTTTATATATGTATCTTATATATATATATACTAATATATAGCTATATATTATGATTCTTATATATTAGATATACTTAGTAGAATATGTTAGTATAATCATATATATATTAGTGATGAGTGAGTCGTATAGTTAGGTGCGTATATATACTATTAGTATTTATATATGATATATATATATAATAGGTTATGGCACACACAGCGGACATCACATACACGTGTATGTTTGATGTGTGTGAAATGAATAACATGTCATAGGCACCTCACTGAAGAATAATGTAAGCGCAACCACCTTTAAATACCTTAATCATAGCCGGGCTCAAATGAAGCCTAACAATCCAACGCAGTTAATCATCACAAGAATCTCAAATCTTCGGGCGCGTCTTGAGGCT
The DNA here is from genome assembly GCF_015228065.2 of Penaeus monodon. Classification (NCBI taxonomy): domain Eukaryota; kingdom Metazoa; phylum Arthropoda; class Malacostraca; order Decapoda; family Penaeidae; genus Penaeus; species Penaeus monodon. The sequence goes on from NW_023655352.1 coordinate 25,656, forward strand.
CAACGGGCGTGCTCATGCCTTATGGAATGACTGACACTACGGTCACCCGGCTGCCGCGCGAGATAACACGGCTGCCACAAGATCAGCGGGCTGTGGGAAAGCACTAGCTAACAGGCGTCGCCTCAGGCAAGGCCTAGCAGGCGTTGGCGACTGCTCATGGCTTCCCGTCGTCTGGCGTCGTTCCGGGAGCTGTAGGAATCTAGAAAGGATATTCGCAAAGGTTATTCAGGATCCCTGGCGCGGTCATGCAGAAGGACCACAGACAGTAACAAAAGGGGCTAGGAAGCTATAGTCAGCTTTTAGATATGGTCAGGCCAAAGCTCGACGCCAAAGGACTCCACGGGCAGACAAGGTCCTCCGGCAACAGGCCTCTCGTACTGCCGGGAAATGCCAGCATGTAGTCTTGGCGTTGAGCCGCGTCCATCACCGAGCGTTGCACGGAAGTCAGCGTTCCCGCTGGCTGACCGAAGCCCCTCCGCGCGACAGTTCCCACCCTCGCCTGCATGAGAATTGAGGCTGCGGTGAGGGCGAAATGGCTTTCGAAAATCGTGATCATGGAGTCAGGGCTGGGCTGTCTGAGGTGGTTTTTTTGGCACGAGGCGGGTCCTCACCCTCCACGGCCGAAGTGTCGAGAAGGGCTCGCCAAAGCATGTCACCTACGTCGGTGTTTGTAGCTGACGGTCTGGTTCTCCGAAAATTCTGACGTTCTCACGCAGTCCGAATCAGCTGAAGTTTCTGGAACAGAAGGGTCGGGATCCAAAACGAATCGCAGGAAGTCCACGCGTACTTAGGCTGCCCTCGTAACTGAATGATCTTGGGCCAATCACTTCATTTGCATTGTATCCATGTCTATGCTTTGGCTTGGGTGTAGCTGAGCCGCTGAACGAGACATAAGACTTCACAGAAACTAGAAGTGCTGGTCTTGTACAGGTCCTATGTAATTTCGGTCATACAGGTACTTCGTGACGCCAGGGAGGCTAGTGAAGGAAGGTGCGTCCGTCTGCGGGTGTTTCTCGTTGATCCTGGAGGAAAGACGATAGTTAATGTTTGAATGTTAGTGGCAGAAATCCATGCAATAGATGATAAGACAGATAATGAGAAATAATCACACACAACACAGCACGCAACGCGCGCGCTGACAACGACGATCAGCGACACAGCACACAAGGTCACCCACAACACACACACACACACATCGGTGCGTAGCGTAGCAGCACCTATCTGCCTCCCGCTATGACGCTCTGCCCCCACTTCACAGAGGCCTGTCTGACCTTGGAATCCATGACCAAATCGGCGGAGGAAAATCCGGGCACGGGAGGCGCCGATTGGGGGGCTGTGGACGATGGCGAGCCCAGTTGTGATTTCCTTGTAGTATGATCCCCTAGGCTCTTTCGAGTGAGTCAAGCCCGCGCTCACGTTGGGCCGCGGTTGAAAACACCGGTAAGTACTATTAGCATCACATCGCATCCATCTGGCACTATGGCCTCGTTGGCGTAGGTGGCCGTGGTACACCTGTGCCTGCTGGTGTTCTTGAGAACCAAAGCCGGGAGATTATGGGGGGGGGCGTGCGGATGAAGCTGGTGAGCGGACTGATAGTATAAGATAGTAGTAGAGGTCTCGGCCGTCAAAATGAATTACATTCTGGCGTAAGCTCAAACTCATTTTTAGTTGGAATGCTGGAGATGTAGAAGAATGCTTACTCAGGTGCAAGATGTGCTGTGAGCGCTGTCGATGTTGAGTTCGCTCGTCACATTACATTTTAGGGAAAATATGAAGGCAGAAACGGCTATTCATCCTCTCCTGTTACGCGAGCGAATGATAGCGTCTGGCTCTCCTACTGTGGCT
>NW_023655354.1:0-4230 GCF_015228065.2 Penaeus monodon
AAATTTCTAAAAAAATTTTTATTGTTTTGACTTTCGAGCCCTTAAATCTTACATGTTTCTGTTCGCGGTGAAGATGTAAAGTGTGAAAATGGACCCAGGGGGTTATCGAGCATTGATTAGGTTTTTATACTTGAATGGGCGCACACCACATGAGGCCTCCGTGAAATCAAAGCAAATTATGGGGAGGATGCCCCATTATAGGCGTTGTTAGAAAATTGGCATCACCAGCTCAAGTTGCTCAGAGATCTATAGAAATGGTTCTACCCCAGGACGACCCAAATCTGCCTTTGATGAGGACACCATCTGCATAGGGAAAAAGTTGTTCTGCTCGACGGGTTCCCAGGCTACCCCACACCTTTCCAGAAGAAAAGGCTCCAACAAGACAACGACCCTGTTCACAACTCTCACGTTACCCAGAGGGAAAAACGCGCTCCCGTGGCTATGACATCCTTCGTCATCCTCCTTATTCTCCTGACCTTGTACCGTCCGACTTTCATTTCTTTTCTCCATTTTTGAAGGGAAAACGTTTCCAAGATGATGAGACATTAGTTTTCTGAATTCACTTCATGACTCAAACGCATCCTGCGGACTTCTACAAGCGAGGAGTTCCACGGCTGCATACAGCGATGGGAGAAGTGTGTTCATTTTTGGTGGGACCTAAGGAGAGAAATATTAAAAAACTGTAAGAAGTTTTCTTTCCTCTACGTCCCTGGGAAGTGGGGAGGGGATATCTTACTGAGCGCCTCTCTTATATCTCTCTTTTTCACCCTCCTTTTTTCAAGTACCCTTCCCCTCCGATTTAAACCTTCTTCGCTATTTTCTTCATACATACACTTGTTTGTGTGTATGTTCATATATATATATATATTATATTATATATATATATATATATATTATATATATATATTTTATAATATATATATTTTTATATATAAAAACACAAATATATATATATATATATATATATATCATATACAATTACATACATCCATATACTACATACATGCAAAATATATATATATATATATATAATAAAAATAGATATATATATAAATTTTATATATATATAATAATATATATATATAACATATATATATATATATAATATATATATATATATGTATATTTTTGTGTGTGTGTGTGTTGTGTGTGTGTGTGTGTGTTGTGTGTGTGTGGTGTGTGTGTGTGTGCATGTATGTGTACACATACGCATTAATAAATATAGTATATATATATATATATATATATATATATATATATTATATTATATAAAATATAGTATATATATAATAATATATATTATATATATATTTATATAATATATCAATAATATATCGACTACATTAATAATAATAAAGATGCCGTATGTCCGCCTTTACGGGAACCCGCTGATCTTCCCACCGGATTTACTTTCTTACACCATAGTAAAAGTAGGGGTTTATAGCACGGACCTAATTACACACGCGAGGGGGAGACACTCTCGGCGATATAAAGAACCATTCACAACATATGAGCAATACAGGGGCCTGCGTCTCGCCCGAAATTGGAAAGGCTCTCAGGTGGTGATGTATTTGTGCCCACATATAAAAGATGCAGTAACATTATCACATACCCACACACACACAAACACACACACACACACACTTACTCTCTCTCTCACAAAACACACACACACACACACACACCACACCCCACACACACACACTTACTCACACACTACACACACACCACACCCACCACACACACACACACACACAAAACACTCGCACACACACAAACACACACACCCACACACACACACCACCACACACACACCACACCACACACACACAAAAATATATATATAAAATTTTAAAAATATATATAAATATTATATATATATATGTAATAGATAGATAGATAGACAGATAGACAGATAGACAGATAGATAGATAGATGGGATAGATAGAAAAAGATGGGAAAGATAGATAAATGGAAAAATCTGATAGGTAGATAGATGAAGAAAAAACTCATAGACATTTTAAAAAGGCAGACAGATAGGCAGTCAAACAACAAAAACCCAAAAGAGGAAGAACAGAACTTGCATACTGCGTTTCGATTTTCCAAGTTGATTGAAGATTTAGCGATTTACGAGACAAAAATCTTGCCCCCTTGCTTCCTCGCCTCCTCGCCCTACGACCGGAGGGTTTGAGGCAAAGTCGTGGGTGTTGAACGGAACGGGGAAAAGAAGAGGGGGAGTAGGAAGAAGGGGATAAAAAAGAAGAAGAAGAAGAAGAAAAAAAAAGAAGAAGGAAGAAAAAAAAGGGAAAAAGAAAAAAGAAAGAAGAAGAAGAAGAAAAAGAAGAGAGGAGGAGGGGGGAGGAGGAGGAGGAAGAGGAGGAGGGGAGGGGGAAATTTGGGGAAGAGTGAGGAAAAGGAAAAAGGGGACTAAAAGTTAGAAAAGGAAAGGGAGAGGGAAAAAGGGGAAAAAGGCACACCCCCATCAATCACCCTTTTTATCATCATCAATATTATTATTTATTATATTACTGTTATCATTATAATGATAATTTTTATTAATCCTTTATGCTATTATCTTCAACATCATCGTTTTTTCATAATTTTTCCTATAATTATCATTATTACATTTTAAGTTTTCCATCATTTTAATTCTATCATTTAAAGATAACACAGAGCCGGGCCCCAAAACCCCCTTCCCCCATCACACCCAAAACACAAAACACACAAAGCCATCATAAATTCCGACTTCCCCAGAAGCCCTTCGGCGCATTAAGTGTTGGCAAAAGCCCCTTTTGGGGGGCAACCCCCCCCCCCCCTTCTCTTTCCTCCTCCCCCCTCCTTCCTCCTCCCACTCCCCCTGTCCCCTTAAAATATGTCCAGCACTGTTGATTAGTATTTTTTGAGGAGTGATTGGCTCGGACAGCTGCTCGCTTTTTGATGAACCCGCGGGAAAAAGATAACTAAATTTATGGTCTTTTTAATGCGCTCTTGTGTGTGTTTTTCTCTTTCTGTCTCTATTTCTGTCTTTTTTTTTATATTATATTTATCAATCTATCTGTCTATTATTTTTTATTTTAAACAACACACACACAATATATTAAAATTATTATATATATTTATATAATATATATATATATAATAAATTATATATATTATAATATAAAAATTTTAATTATATATGTGTGTTGTATATATATATATAATATATTATATATATTTATATTTATATATAATATATATTATATATGAGGTGTGTCGTGTGTGTGTGCGTGTATGTGTGCGTTTTTGGTGTGTGTGTATGTGGTGGGGGTGTGTGGTGTGTGTTTTTGTTTGTTTGGGTGTGTGTGTTGTGTGGGGTGTGTGTGTGTGTGGGTGTTGGTGTGTGTGGGGGGTGTGTATGGGGGGATGGTGATGTGTGTGAAATATGTTTGTTGACACACACACACACACACAAAACACACACACACCACACACACACCACACACCCCCACACACCATATATAAAAAATAAAATATAATATATAATATATTTTTTTTAATATATATTTTATACACACACACACACAAACACACAACACCACAACACACACACACATATATAAATTATCATAATATATAAAATATATATATAATATATATATATATATATATAAAATAATAAAATTTACACAACACACACACACCCCAACAACACACACACACACCACACACACACAATTATATTAAATATTAATATATAATTATATATTATATATATATTATAATAATAAAAATAAATATAATAAAATTATAAAAATAATATATAATTTTTACATATATATAGGGATGTAACATATACGTATACTATACATCCCATTTTCTCTCTGTCCCAATCTTCTCCTCTTTCCATCTTTGATTTCCCTCTTCCTCTTCCTCCCCCTCTTCCTTTTTCCTTCCCCCCCCTGTACGTAAACACTTAACATCCTTATTTGCTCAAAGAGTTCAGTGCTTCCTTCCTCTGTGTGTGTCAGTTCCCTCGAAAATGTGGCACGTGGACTCGCGCGACTTCTTATCGGCTCCTCTCTTTTTCGTTTTTTCTTCATTGAACTCTCACTTCCCTTTTCTTTTCATGTTTTTTTTTTGTGTTTTCCCTTTTTCCGCCTCCTCCTTACTCATCTCGTTTTGTACTTTCCCTTTCTTCAAAATTCAAGTTTTTTTTACTCTTTTCATCCTTCTCTTCCTTTCCCCCCC
>NW_023655355.1:0-4230 GCF_015228065.2 Penaeus monodon
TTTAATCTCATTTCTTAAAATTTTTATCTCTATTGAAACTATTTATCTATATATCTTTTCTCTCTCATTAATTCATATATCTCTATAATATATCTCTCTAAATTTTTATATCTTTAATCCATATCTATATCTATATTCTATTATAATTTTTCTATATATTCTATACTACTTCTATTCTTAATCTCTATCTCCATATTATTCTCATATTATATTATAATCCTCTTTCATATAATTCTCTTTCTATATATTCTCTCTTTTACTTCTTTTCAAATTATTTTCTCTTAATTCCTCCTTTCTATCTCTCCTTTTTCTCTCTGTCTCCTCTCTCCCGTTCTCTATCTCTTATCTCTTCTCTCTACTCTCTCTCCTCTCTCTCTCTCTATTCTCTCTATCTTCTTTTCTCCTCTCCCCCCTCCCTGTAATCTATCTTTCCCCTCTCTTTTTCCCCTTTCCCCTCTTCTCTCTTATCTTCTCTCTCCCCCTCTTACTCCTTTATCTTCTCCTGATCTCTGTCTTCTCTTTTTTTTCTCTCTCTCCTCTTATTCTCTCTCTCTCTCTCTAATTCTTCTCTTATATTATACTCCCTCATACTTATAACCCCCTAACCAAATTTTTCTTCTTTGTCCCTTTCCCCGGTCTATCTCTTTTTATTCTATCCTATCCTTTCTTATATTATCGTTACCTCCTCCCTGCTTTCTATTTTCTTTTAAACTTCTCTATATAATTTTTATTTTTCTTATACCTCTATATTATTTTTAATTTTCTCCCCCCTTTAAACCTCTCCCTGTTTTCTTTTTCTATAATTTCTTTATCTTTATTATTTTATCTATTATTATTCTTCTTCATCTATGTATATCTGTTAATTCTTTCCTTCCCTCCTCCGTTATTCTTTTCTATTCTTCTTCTTCTTCTTTATACCCTCTTTTTTTTTTTTTATTATTTCTTTCTCTTTTATTTTTTTATTCTATCTTCTTCCTTAATCTATCTTCTTTTTATTTATCTCTCCTTCTTCCCTTCTCTCTCTCTTCTCTCATCTCTTCCTCTCTCTCTTTCTTTTTTCTCCCCCCCCCTCCACTGTTTCTACTCTTATTCTCTCTTCTCTCTTTTCTCTTTCTTTCTCCCTTATTCCTCATTCTTTTATATCTCTTCCCCCCCCTCTCCTGCATTCTTCTTATTACTGTTTTTTATGGTTTTATTTCTTGTTTATTTATTGTGTCCCTTTTCTCATGCGTAAATATTTTCAACCATTATTTGTGAATTGTCTGGAGAATTTACTGTAAAAATTTTTTATGTTCCATGTTGTAGATTTTCGTACATCGTTGTGGAGGACGTGTTTTACTAAGCCAATTAGGAAACTCATTCTGTATTATTACAAAACCCGGGATGCCAAGAATGAGTAATAGACCTAAGGATTTACACTTCTAAGGGAAAGTATTCAGGTCAAATCAAATGGTTATTTTATTATTTTATTTGATAACCGCTAAGCTTCCTTCCCTTTTTGTTTCATCTGATATTGGAAATTGTTTTGACAGTATTTTAATTTAGGTTTCCCTATTTATGAAGGAACAAGGATTGATTAGTTTTCTGATGAATCAAATTCCTAAATAGCATGTTAGAATTCTAGGTATTTATTATTTTTGAAAATTTTCATTTTGTTACTTTTTTTGTACTTTAGTAATATACTTTGATAATGATAAAAAATAATTTTTATGCATTTATGAATTATAAGTTTAATAATTCTAATCATAATTAAGCATTTATTTATATTTGTATATACTTTTATATATAATATATAAAAATTATATATATATATTATATATTCTATTATTCTTTAAATATTTTAATATACATCCACACCCCACACACATATTTTTATTATATTTTAATATATATATTATATATATTATATATTTATTTACTATATATATATATCATCCCTATATAAATAACATACATATCTATAATATATATATATTATATTATATTTATATATTATATTATTATTCCTCATATACATCCTTCTATATATTAATATTTTCTATCTTCTTCTATTATCAAATATTATATATTTTCTTTTATATATTCATATATCTCTATATTATTTTCAAATTATTATAATTATATAATATTTTTTTTATATATATTATTTTACTATATTCTCTCTATATCTACCTTATTCTCTCTCTAAAATTATTTTTATCTTCCTAATTATCATTATTTTCTCTATTCTCTATCTCTCTTATCTTTTTTAACACATAATCTAATCAAAGATTTCTATGCTTTCAATATCTTTTTGCGCTCTTCCATATATAGGTTAAAAGAAATTAATTAAAGTCATATAATAAAGTATGATGATTGATTTGAGTCCGTTTAAAATGTAGTTTTCACAAGAAATATTACACATATATCTTAATGTATCAGTGAACTTCCTACATTAATTCATTTTTAAATATCAGTAATTTACATTTAATATTTTATGATTTGCTCTGGTTGTTCTGTATCTTCTGTACACTGATGCTCTGATAACATGATTTTTGGCATTATTTTATTTGCTTTATACCACATGTGTTGATATAAAACAGTGCAAGTATTTTTTATTACAAAAGTAATTAGAAACCTCGTACTTCTAGTTAAAATCGTCTGTACATCTACGTCTGTATGCCTAATGAACCAGAGTCAAGAAGGTTCTGGAACCAGTAAATATGTACCTGTAAAGAATAGAGACGTTATATGAAAGACGTGTATTTAATCTTGGCCTTAATACCAAAGAACAATATTCCTCTTACACTGTGTGTAATATACATAATTAACGGTATATATATATATATATATATATATATATATATAATATATATAAAATATTTTATATTTTATTATATATATTATATTATATATATACATATACATATATCTAAGCATTTATATATACATATACCACAAATATTATATATATATATATAGATATATATATATTATATATATATATATATATATTATATTATATATATATATATATGTATGTTTTGTTGTATGTATTTATGTATGTATGTTGTATGTATATATGTATGTATGTATACATGTATTGTGTGTGTAGATATTTATATATCTACATACACATACTTATATATACATTTATATATACATATACACACAAATATATATATTCATACATATATATATATATATTAAAATTATATATATTATATTATATATCTATAATCTATATATATATTTATATATATATATTTATAATTTCTATTATATATTATAATTTTATATATTTTTTTGTTCTATGTTCTATTTTCTATCTTCTTCTATCTATCTAAACTTCTATCTATCTATCTTCTTATCATAATTATTATATATATATTATTTATATATTTTTATTTTTATTTATATATTATATTATATATAAAATATATAATATATATTATATTATATATATGTATCTATGTATCTAATATCTATCTTCTATCTATCTATCTTCTATCTTCTATCTATCTATCTATCTATCTATCTATATATATATTTATATATTTATATATATATATTTATATATATGTATGTTTGTTGTATACATGTATATGAGTGTGTAGAGTTTATATTCTACTACACTCTTATTATGCGTATTATATTTATATATATATAATATATATTATATTTAATATATTATATCTATATTATTTATTTATTTATAGTTATATATATATATCTATATTCTTATTTATTTTTATCTTTATATATTTTCTATATTATTTATGTATGTTTATCTATGCCCTATAAGTTATATATTATTATATATCTATATTATATTAAAATAATTTATCTATTATTCTCTATATTATTTTTATATTTATTTTTATATCATATTTTATATAATTTTCTACTATTTGTATATATGTATTTGTAATTTTGCACATATGTATGTGCATATATACATATGAGCATCGGACTCAAGACTGCACGACGGCAAACTGATCGAGGGTTCGAGTCACCGGCCGGCGCTTTGTTTCCCTTTTGGCTAGGAAATTCACCTCGATTGCCTACCTAGCCACTGGGTGGGCAAGCCAGCCCAAGTCAGGCTGGTCCCAAGCCCGGATAAAACAGAGAGAAAGATTACTAAAATTACACCGGCTCTCCGTGGAAGGAGCTGAGGACCTCCACGTACTCACCCAAACCCAAGAAAGGCATCACCCCAAAAATACCGTTGAAAAAAAAAAAAAAAAAAAA
>NW_023655356.1:0-4230 GCF_015228065.2 Penaeus monodon
GTGTGTGTGTGTTGTGTGGTGTGTGTGGGGGTGGGGTGTGTGGTGGTGGGGGTGGTGTATGTGTGTGTGTTTGTGTGTGTGTGTATCATATATATTTATAATATTATATAAATATTATATATATATATTATATATATATATATATATACTATATAATATATATATATTTTTATATAGTGTGTTGTTGTGTGTTGTTGTGTGTGTGGTGTGTGGTGGTGTGGTGGTGGTGTGTGTGTGTGTGTGTTTTGTTGTGTGTTGTGTGTGTGGTGTGGGGGGTGGGGGGGGGTGTTTTGTATGTATGTAGTATGTATGTATGTATGTAGTATGTATGTTATGATGATATATATGCATAAATATAATATTTTTATATATAATATAAAATATATTTATATTATATATATATACATAAATTATTTAAATATATGTTATATATATACAATTATATACTATAAAAATATATATAAAATATATATATATAAAATATTTGTGTGTGTGTGTGTGTGGTGGTGTGTGTGTGGTGTGTGTGTGGTTCGCTGCGAGTGCGGGGTTCATCCATGCACACACGCTCGCGCCGCGTAGTGACTGCGCGCTGTTTTAAATAATTTTTTGGTAATCAAACCCTAGATACGATGAAGTTCCTTGGGCAAGGAATTCACCTCGTTGCCTATTTAGCCACTGGGTGGCCAAGCCAGCCCAAGTCAGTGCTGGCCCAAGCCCGGATAAAATAGAGAAATGTTTACCAAAAGGGGAAACCCCCGGCCTCTCCGTGGAAGGAACGGGGGACCCCCCAAAGTACTCACTCCAAGAGCTCAAAATATGAAAACTACAATTTGTATCAGCTGTGACCACGGCGGCTCAAACATGAACTACCGTTAATAAAAAAGGGAAAAAAAAAAGTGGTGTGTGTGGGGTGTTTTTTATATATATGAAAAAAAATGCAATATATACATAATAATTAATATATATATTAACAATAATTATCATAAATAATATATTATATTATATATATATATATAAATTTTTTTTTTTTTTTTTTTGTTTTTTTTTTTTTTTTTTTTTTTTTTTTTTTTTTTTCCATCATGGATTTTCCCTGATTTCTTCTTGGCATTTAGAGCGGTGGTTTGCCCTTGCCTTTTTCCCCCGGGGCTTTTTTCAGTCACCTCTCTATTTTCCCGGCAGCGGGGTTTACCCCGGGTAGCGGGCGGCAGGCAGTCGAGGTGAATTCCTTGCCCAAAGGGAACAACGCGCGGCCCAGTGATAAACCCCCGAACTCAATTGCCGTCGTGACAGTCTTGAGTCCATGCTCAACCACTCGGGCCCCGCGGCCCCTATCTAATATATTAAAATAATATATATATATATATTATAATTAATATAATATATATGTATATTTTATATATATGTGTGTTGTGTGTGTGTGTGTGTGGTGTGTGGTGTGTGTTGTGTGCAATAAAAATATAATATATTATTAATATATATATATATATATATATTATATAATATGTTTGGTGTGTGGGGTGTGGGCATATATATTATATAAATTTTTATATTTATTATTATATCTATATTAATATATATATATTTTAACCCCACAATATATAATGTATATAATATATATATTAATATATATATTTGTGGTGTGTTGTGTGTGTGGTGTGTGTGTGTTTGGGGTGTGTGTGGTGTGGTGTGGTGTGTGTGTTATGTTTTGTTTGTAAATTATAAATATTATTATATATATATTTATAATATATATATATTATAATTTAAATATAAAATTATATATGTTGTATGTATGTTTTTATTTTTGTATGTATGTATGTATGTTGTATGTATTTTTGCATATAAATTTTTATATATATAAATAACTCTATCTTAATATTATATATATATATATATATATATGGTTGTGGGGATGTGTGTGTGTGGTGTGTGTGTGTGGTGTAAAATATAGCATATATAAAACACACCACAACACCCCACACACACACACACAACACACATATATATATATATATATATATATTATTATTTATATATATTAATATATTATATATGCATATACTACATACAACAACATACATACATACTACATCATAACAACATCATACATTATATATATATAATATTTTTTATATTATATATATATATTATATTATTTATATTTATTTATACATATATACACACTACACATATACCCCAACACACACCACACACACACACCACACACACACACACACCAAAACACACACACACACCACCATATATATATTATATTTTAAAAATATATTTACTATATATATATTGTGTGTATATAATATATATATATATTAATATTATAAATATATTTTTAATTATTTTAATTAATGCACACACCACCACCAAACAATATAATATATAATATAAAATATAAAAATATTTTATATATTAATTATTATATGCACACACACACACACACACACACAACCACACACACACACACATAATTTATAATAATACAAAAATTTATTTTAAAATTATTATATATATATTTATTATATATATATATATATATATATATATATGCACACACACACACACCACACCACACACACACCACAAAACACACCCCCAATATATAATATATCAAATATATATTATATATATATATATATATATATATTATTATTATATATATATTATGTATATAGGCCGCGGTGGCCGAGGGGTTAGAGCATCGGAACTAAAGCGTCACGACGGCAATCTGATTTCGGGGGTTCGAGTCCGCCTGGCGTTGTTCCTTGGGAAAGGAAACTTCACCCGATGCCTGCCTGCCCGCATCCGGGTAAACCGCTAGCCGGGAAAATAGAGATGTGACTGATAAAAGCCCGGGGGGAAGGGCAACGGCAACCACCGCCAATTCCCAAAGAAGATCATGGAAATCCATGTGGGAAAAAAAAAAAAAAAAAAAAAAAAAAAAAAAAAAAAAAAAAAAAAAAAAAAAAAATTAAAAATTTTATATATTTTAAATATATATATATTTTAAAAATTATGTAATATAATATGTATTATATATATTTTTCATATATATTTTTAATTTTGCATTTATCATTATAACATAAACACACACACCACACATTTTTTTTTTCCCTTTTTATTAACGGTGGGTTTGTTTACCCGCCGTGGTCACAGCGATACTTAATTGTAGTTTTCTTTTTGGATTCTTGGAGTAGTACTGGAGGGTCCCCAGCCCCTTTCCACGGAGAGTGCCGGTGTTACCCTTTGGTAATCATTCTCTTTTTTATCGGGCGGGGGCCCACACTGACTTGGCTGGTTTGGGCCCCCGGGGCAAATGGGCAATCGGGGTGATTTCCTTGCCCAAGGAAACTTCATCGTATTATTCGATTTCCAAAAATTATTTAAAACAGCGCGCATGCCCCACATAGCCCCGGCGTGCGTGTGTGCATGGTGAACCCCCGCACTCGCATGCGAAAACACACCACAACACCCACACCACCACACCACCACACACCACATATTATATAAAAATAATAATAATATATTATTATTTTTTATGTATATAAATGTATATATATAAGAATATTATAAAAATATAGATTATATATATATTATTAAAAAATTATATATATAATAATAATATATATATTATGCAATAATCAATACATAATACACATACATACAAATAATCATACTACATCCATACAACACACACACACCCACACCACACACCACACACACACACACAAACACACACAACACAACACCACACAACACCCACACCCCCACACACACACCAACACACACACACACACACACACATATAATATATATATATTATATATATAGTATAATAATATAATAATTTAATTATTATAATATATTTATATATATATATATATATATAAATGCATCCACACCACACAAACACACACACATAACACACAAACCCCCCCACACACACACCCCACCACACACACACACACACACAACCCCACACCACAACACTCACACCCACACACACACACCACACTATATATATATAATTTATATATTTTATATATATTATATATATATATATTTATAATTTTATATGTTTTAAAATTTTATATAATGCAGATATATAAAATTATATAATATATTATTATATATATTAATTATAAAATTTTATTAAAATATATTATATATAATTATATTATATATATATATATTATTTATATTATTATAATATATATA
>NW_023655357.1:0-4229 GCF_015228065.2 Penaeus monodon
TATATATATAATTATGATAAAAAAATGATATGTATATAAAATTGTTTTATTTTTCTATATATATATATATATAAAAAAAATTTTTTTTAATATCTATATTAATATATTATTTATATATATATATAATATTCTATATATATACTATATATATATATATTATATATATATATATATATATATATATATATTGCAATATATGTATATTATATATTTTTATGTATATGTTATATATATATGTATGTATATGAAATTATGTATATGTATATATATATAATATATATATATAAATATATATATATAAATTTAAAATATATAACTAATACACATACCATACACATACACATACACATCACATCACATACACAACACACACACACACACCCCACACATATATATATAATATATATAATATATATATATATATATATATATATATAAAATTTTATATATATTATATATGAAGATCATTGAAAACTTGTCAAAACAACACACACACACACCACACACCAAACACACACACACACACACACACACACACACACAAAACACACTTACATGTATGTATGTGTGTGTGTGTGTATATATATATATATATATTTTATATATATATATATATTTTATATAATAATATATATAATATATATAATATATATATATATAATATATATATATATATATATATAGACACACCCCACATCCATGGAAGATCACTGACCCCTTGTCATAAAATCTTTGAGAGGTGGAAGAGGGGGTTAATAAAGGGGAAAGGGACTTTCCCCCAAGACAGGGAAACCCCATTTTATATTTCTTGAATAACTTTTCAAGCTCCTCGATTACGAAAATAAGAGAATTGGTTGATGCAGTAGCGGATGAACCAGTATTGTAACACGAGGTCTGAATCAAATTCTATCCCTGAAGTTCACTTGTTAGCTGAAAGGGGAACGGTCAGCTTGCTTGCTTTCTTTTTCTATTCTTACTTACTTACTTTACTTACTTACTTACTTACTTACTTACTTACTTACTTACTTACTTACTTACTTACTTACTTACTTTCTTACCTACCTACCTACCTACCTAACTACCTACCCCCTACCTACCAACACGCACGCAGTATATTGTCATCGCATGTAAATGACTATGGACTGCGATCACGTCTGTCTGGATACGTTCCTGCGAGTGCAAATGGCGTTCCGGCGAAATGTGGATAAATTTCCGAACGCCTTTGTGTTTCTGCGTCACCTGCTGAGAAAGAAGCAATAGGTCTCATTGAAAATAATACGTAGGAGGTATCTTAATTAATATTATCACTCATTTATGAGCATGAACAGACATGAATAATGTTAGTACAAAAAATGAGTTGATTAGACACTAAAACAATTGTTATCGAAATGTTTTTTCAACGGCAGCCGGCCGTATTATTTACCCCTTTGATAGGTCTAATTCTTGGGTTGTGCACAGACAATTTTCATTTAGTAAACGGCTAATCGGGCAATCGGAAAATTTAATATATTGGCCACCCGAGTACATGGCCACACACCCAACCCAGTTAACATACTTATTAAGATTACTCATCCGTACTGGGTCAAACACTCCAGTATTCCTTTGGTTATTTGTCATTTGGGGAACATGCACTCATTTGTCATAGTGGTGCACCCCAAATTTTATATGTAAATTTTTAAAACCCTGTCACCAACTGTCTGAGAACTAATGCCACAGTTGTTGACAAGAAGACAGTAAAGTTGACACCTTGGTTTAAGGGAACCCCTTGTCCTTTCTAATTGCCCTTTTGGAATAGTAACAGACACAATAGATTTTTGTCACAAGTTGATAATAAAAAAAATTAAATGTAACTCAAAGAAATACTTTGAGATACATTTACATAATGACTGTTATAAAAAAAAAGTAAATCCCTTGACATAAGTTAATCTGCAGGCAAAGAGTAATGTCAGAAATGAAGAAAATAACTTATAACTAGTGGTTGCAGAGATTAAGGCAGTGCTGCTGGAAAATGCAGTACTTTTTTTTTTTTTGTGAAATGTCTCTGCACATAGATGGCTCTGCTAGTGCTTAGCTACGAAGGAGTGAATTAGTAGACCTTGGGGGCCCTACCTGATTTCACCTTTCCTTGAATTTTCAGGAAAAATGCGTTTCTTTTTTTACTAAAGCTAGAAAAAAAATGGTGTTATTTGTTATTATAGACATTAAAATTACTATAATGTTATAGATATTAGTAACAGCAATATAAGATAATGTAATATATTTTCAAAAATCAAGGAAAAAGGTAAACAGTCGAGACAGGGACAGGCAGTACTCATAATTGGCTCATGGTAACTTGGTACAAGTGTAGCCATCTATGTGTAAAAAACAATTAATGTAATAACTTACAGTGGACATAGCGTGTACGTACATGCCGATGCCCCTCGGATTTGGGGTTAAAATTGACAATTAGATGGGGGGGGTAGGGGAAATAATCCCCCCCCTCTCAAAGTGTGAAAAAGCAAGATTTTGCCATTTTTAGAGGCAGACCCCAAAAATTGGGTGAAAAGAAAAGTGAAAAAATTCATAATGATGCCACAATCTATATCCATAGTATGTAAATAAAATCACTTTAAATTTTTTACTTGTGGGGATTAACACCCCCCCTCCCCCCCCCAACACTGTGTTAACCAGCTCAGCACTGATAATTACAAATTATTAGTTTCAATACATAAAGACAACTTGGAATGAAAGGTTACCAGCTAGGATGACTAAAGACAAGGCTCTGGGATACACCTCAATGGAACTAATGGTTGTAGTAGTATCAAACTGGAAGTTAAGAGAAAATTAAAGAGAGCCTAGAAGAAAAGCCAATTTTTGGAAACCCTTTTTTTAATCCTTTCCTCTTAAATCAAAGGAAAGTGGGGGTATGAAAACAGAAATTTTTGCCAGAACATCAGTAATAAGACTGAAATTTTACATAAATATTATATTATATTATATTTTAATTATATATAATATATTTATTATTGTATTAATATTATATTTGATGTGTTTTAAAATATAATTTTATGTATATGTTTATTCGTCTTATTTTTGATGTACTGGCATATATCTATATTATATATGTATATATATATGAATTTTATGTTATATAAATTTTATATAATTTATATAATATTTTTAATATTTATATATATTTTATATTATTAAAATTTTATATATATATATATATTATATATTATAATATTATATATTTTTATATATATATATATTATAATATATATTATATATATATTATGTATATATTATGTATATTATATATATTATATATGTATGTATAATTTATTATATATATATTATATATATATGTATATATATGTTAAGGCCGGTGGCGGAGTAGTAAAGCATCGGACTCAAGACTGTCACGACGGCAATCTGAGTTCGAGGGTTCGAGTCACCGGCGGGCACGTTGTTCCCTTGGGCAAGGAACTTCACCTTGATTGCTATCTAGCCACTGGGTGGCCAAAGCCAGCCAAGTCAGTGACAGTTCCAGAACCGGGAAAATAGAGATGGTGACTGATAAAAACACCGGGCGGAAGGCAACGGCAAACCCCCCGCTCTAAATTGCAGAAAATCATGGAAAATCCATGATTGCCAACTCCATATAGGGCAGGCACTTAAAAAAAAAAAAAAAAAAAAAAATTATATATATGTTTCCGTGGAAGAGGGACCACCATACCACTCCAAGAGCACACAAAAGAAAAACTAAAATTAAGTATCATTTTTTGACCATGGGGGCTCGATAGAACCCCCCATTAAAAGAAGAAGATATATATAATATTATAAAATAATATTAAAAAATTATTTTAAAATATATAATAATAAAAATAAAATGTATTATGATATATTTATCTACAAGATATTTAAATATTTTTAAAAATTTTTTATTAAAATATATATATATATAATATATAATATTTTATATATATAACATAAAAATATATAATTTTATAAATATATATATAGATATATATATATATTTTAAAATAATAAAAATAATAAAATTTTTTTTTTAAAAAAAAAAAAACTTTTAAGCATATATAAATTTTTTTTTTTTTTTAATATATATTATAATTTTTTTTTTTTTTTTTTAAAAAAAAAAAAATTATAAGAAATTTTTTTATTAACCCAAAAAATTAATATTAAAAATATTATATATTCTTAAAAAAAATTTTTTTTTTATATAATAT
>NW_023655358.1:0-4228 GCF_015228065.2 Penaeus monodon
CTTTTCACCCCCCCCCAAAAGGGCCAAAGGGGGGGGTCAAACCCCACCACCCAAAAAAACCCCCGGGACCTATTCCAACCGACTAAATGGGCCGTTGACCTAGCCTATTTAAACAGCCTTGCTTGCCCCTATGCCACCCGTTAAGGCCAAAGGTTCTACCATAAGGCCCGGCATTTTCACTCGGCCCGTTCGGATCGACCCGAGCACTCTGGAATCAGTCCAAGATGGAAGAACCATGGGTGGTACACCTCCCCTCTCATAGGACCTTGTGCCACGGGAAGCCATTTTGTCCTCAGCCCTCCTGTGACCCCTCCAGTATGGGTAGCCCTCTGGTCCGGCTCCAGTCATTGGGACCTCGCCCCCACCCGGCAAGGCGGCTTCCGTTAGGGGGGCGGCAGTGCGAGGCGGGCCGAATAAACACAAGGGCAGTCTTTCCTTTATTTCACATTTATTTACCCGTACACTTTCTATACACAATACGGGAAACAGCAGTCACCACTGCACGATACAGCTATAACAGGCAAACACGTTTATCAGTCACAAGGGCACACATTCACAGGTCTTCACAGGGCCAGCACCCAACTCCGTCTCTTTGGCTTGTTCTTCCGCTCCTCCGCTCACAGCCAGCTGCGTCATGTTTGCCCAGGTCCCTTCATGTTAACACATGTTTCGCACAAAGACAAAGACCCACTGGCATAGCACTATCCCCCCCTATCAAGCAGACGACCCGTCTGCTCTGACATATCTAAACCTGAAACAAACTACAGAAAATTTAAATAAAATCAGTTCTCAGAAACACAAAATCTTTCATCCACGCGGCTTCTTCGCTCATCCGCTGGGGTCGCTCTGATGAAGTGTGGGCGGCGGTAGATTGGCAGTGGCACCCAGAGGGTTATCTCCTGTCCCAAAACCTGGCTCATGGTCACCATTGACGTCTGCTGCATCGCCCTCACCGTCCAAATGCTCATCCTCATCTCAGTCAGCGTCTGCCACGTCCTCAACGCCGCTACTGGGGCTAACTTCATCTTCTTTTTCACCATGGCCCCAGGAGTAGCTTCCTGGCCCATGGTAACGCCACAGCCGGTGCATCAAGTCCTCGAGGAAGTCAGGCAACGGCCCCACACCAACCAACTCCTTGCTCCCTGACGACTCTTCTGGATGCTCCACTTCCTCACAAGTGCCCAGCTTTGCACCAGCTGGCACCTTCTGGGCCTTATCGGAGAAGTTAGCTACCAATACTGTAACTAACCCCTCCCCTAGTCCAACAAGGCTCCGCCCAACCGCTACGCCATCAGCCAGCTGCAGGTTTTGGATGGGCTCCACGAGTCCCTCTACTCCACGCATCACTCTTGACAGTCGACACCGGATTCTAGACTCTGTCCTGGGGCAAGTGCAGTTGCTCAGCTATATATATATATATATATATAATATATATATTATAATATATATATTATATATAGATAGATAGATATATATATATATATGTATATATATATGTATATATATATATATATATATATATATATATATATATATAGTATATATATATATATATACATAATATATATATATATATATATATATATATATATATATATATATACATATACATATATATATATATATATATATACATGCATATATATATATATATATATACATACATTATATATATATATATATATAATATATATACACACCAAACCAGGAGATTTATTTTCTGAAAGAAAACCTAATATATATATATTTATTATTTATTTATTTATATAAATATGTATACATAATGATATAAATGAGAAGGAACGGTTGTCTACCAACTAGGAGACTATTATTAGAAAGCCTATTATATATATATATATATATATATAAATATATATATATATATATTTTATATATAGATATAATATATTATATAAAATATATTATGATATATTAAAATATATTTTATATATATTACAATATATATATACATATATTTTATATATAATTTATATATATATTATATATAAATATATAATATTTAAAACCTATATAATATATATATATATATGTATATAAAGTATAATATGTAATATGTATATTTTATATATATATTATATAATAATCTATACATATATTACATATATACATTTTATATATATATATATATGTATTATTTATAAGATTATATATATAATATATCTTATATACTATATATATATATATTATATATTATGTTATTTTTATTAAATTATTACATTATATATTTATATATATTATTATTATATATATATATATATAAAATAAAATTATCTTCTCTAATTTTTACTATCTTCTCTTTATATTCATACTTATCTATATCTATTATTATATATATATTATAATATCTTTATTATATAATATTATTTTTCCATTTCCTCCTATTTATTATATATTAATTTATAAAATATCTATATTAATAATATATAATATAATCATATATTCGATTATATATATATTATATATATAATATTATTATTATTATATCATTATATTATACTCATATATATATATATTATTTATATATATTTTAAAATATATATATATATATATATTATAGGTTTTAATAATATTTATTTTTAAAATTTTTCATTTTTATAAATTTATAATATTTATATTATAATAATAATAATATATATATTTATTTTCTTTCAGTAATCTTCCTTTTTGTGTATATATATATTATATATATCTATATATTATTTTATATTAAATTTTATTATATATATATATATATAATCTATATATATTTTATATATATATATTTTATATATATATATTATATGTATATGCTTATATATTTATATATCTCATACTATATACTATATTCATATACTATCTATATATATTATATATATATACTATATATTATATCTATATATATATATATATATATTATATATATATATATAATTATATATATATAGCTGAGCAACTGCACCTTGCCCCCAGGACAGAGTCTAGAATCCGGTGTCGACTGTCAAGAGTGATGCGTGGAGTAGAGGGACTCGTGGAGCCCATCCAAAACCTGCAGCTGGCTGATGGCGTAGCGGTTGGGCGGAGCCTTGTTGGACTAGGGGAGGGGTTAGTTTACAGTATTGGTAGCTAATTTCTCCGATAAGGCCCAGAAGGTGCCAGCTGGTGCAAAGCTGGGCACTTGTGAGGAAGTGGAGCATCCAGAAGAGTCGTCAGGGAGCAAGGAGTTGGTTGGTGTGGGGCCGTTGCCTGACTTCCTCGAGGACTTGATGCACCGGCTGTGGCGTTACCATGGGCCAGGAAGCTACTCCTGGGGCCATGGTGAAAAAGAAGATGAAGTTAGCCCCAGTAGCGGCGTTGAGGACGTGGCAGACGCTGACTGAGATGAGGATGAGCATTTGGACGGTGAGGGCGATGCAGCAGACGTCAATGGTGACCATGAGCCAGGTTTTGGGACAGGAGATAACCCTCTGGGTGCCACTGCCAATCTACCGCCGCCCACACCTTCATCAGAGCGACCCCAGCGAGAGCGAAGAAAGCCGCGCTGGATGAAAGATTTTGTGTTTCTGAGAACTGATTTTATTTAAATTTTCTGTAGTTTGTTTCAGGTTTAGATATGTCAGAGCAGACGGGTCGTCTGCTTGATAGGGGGGGATAGTGCTATGCCAGTGGGTCTTTGTCTTTGTGCGAAACATGTGTTAACATGAAGGGACCTGGGCAAACATGACGCAGCTGGCTGTGAGCGGAGGAGCGGAAGAACAAGCCAAAGAGACGGAGTTGGGTGCTGCCCCTGTGAAGACCTGTGAAGTGTGTGCCCTTGTGACCTGATAAACGTTGTGTTGCCCTGTTATAAGCTGTATCGTGCAGTGTGACATGCTGGTTTCCCCCCTGTATTGTGCCTATAGAAAAGTGTACGGGTAAATAACTTGTGTAAATAAAGGAAAGACTGCCATTTTGTGTTTATTTCGTGCCCTGCCTCGCCACTTGCCGCCCCCCTAACGGAAGCCGCCTTGCCGCGGTGGGGGGGCTTGAGGTCCCAATATCTGGTGAGCCGGGCCGGGGCTACCATACTGGAGGGGTCACCATGAGGGATGAACAAAATGGCTTCCTGGTGCACCAAGGCCTATGAGGGGGATGTGTACCCACCCCTGGTTCATTCCATCTTGGACTAGGAAACTCTCCCCGTGTGTTTGCCGTGCGTGGCATCCCGTATTACCAGGAGACAGGAGTCTTT
>NW_023655359.1:0-4228 GCF_015228065.2 Penaeus monodon
CCGGGGATTTTTCAGGGGGGGGGGCCCCCCCCGGGGTTTACGGGGAAAAAAAAAAAAAAAAAAAAAAAAAAAAAAGGTTTTTTTTCGGGGGCCCCCGCCCCCGGGTCTTTGGGGCCAAAAAGGGGGAAAAAAGGGGGCCCCTTTTTTCCCCAAATGCCTCGCCACCACAGCTTTTTAAAAAGGCGGCAGGGGGCCCCAAAAGGGGGGGCTCAAAAAAAAAAAAAAAAAAAAAAAAAAAAAAAGGGGGGGGGGGGGGGGGGGGGGGGGGGGGGGGGGGGGGGGGGGGGGGGGTATTTTGCCACGCTTGAAAGGGGGGCCCCCAAAATTGGGGCGGGTTATGGGCTACCCCTGACAGGAGCCACGGGTGCAGAGGGGAGGGGGGGTTTTCCTTCGGGGTCTTTTTTTAATCGGGGCTTTCGGGTTTGGCAAGAGGGGAGGGCCGGGACCAAGGGGTGTTGTCCCACCCACAACCGGTGTAGAATGTCCCGTGAAACACGGTCGAAAGGTTCATTGTTCCCTCAATGTGAAAAACTGCATAAAGTTGGGTTTTCACTACAAATTTCCTCGATTTGATAAAAATTTTTAAAATAGGGGTTTTCACATGCGGGGGCATGGCTTGTTTTTTAATGCATTAGTATTGACCAAATCCAGGATAAAAACTCTACCATGTTTTTAAAATTGTCTTTTTCTGAACATAAGGAAACCTTCGTCCAAATTTCTTTATGTTATTGGTGAGGAATCTGGGCGATTTTTTGCAGTCAGAGTCGTGAGATTGCAAAAGGCCCCCTACCCCAAAATAATAGTACTCTTGCGATAAAATTGCTCTTGTAGAAAAAGGGGCTTGTAAAGAGTACTGTTTTCTGCACTAGATTTTGGGAAAGGGGGCCAGGGGAACCCGAAAACGTGCCACTTAAACGCATCGGGGGAAGGGTCTATTTTCCCGGAAGCATGACAAAAGGGTTTCCCCTAAAAATTTTTAATCTAGAAGGAGGTGTTGATAACGAACTTTGCATCACCGCAAGACCCCAGTTTTTTCCTTGAGTCTAGCCGAAGGGAATTATCAATGGACGCGTCTCAGAGCATTGAAATTTCTCAAGCTTTTCAAGGAAAGTTTTGGGGAAGGCAAGCGAAGTTTGCTAGACCCCCAGGAAGGGGTTTTTAATTAAAACCCCCCCCTGGGCTGTCCTGATCCCTGCCCCAGAACGGGGGACGCCGCCGCCAGGTAGGTCTTTCCCAAATTTGGTGTTCGTAACTTGTCAGATTTTAAGTAATTTCTTTTTCGTTAAACCCAAAACATGGGATTTGAAAAAGGGCCCGCTCGAAAAAATAATAGTTATTTTGGTTCCAGACAAGTGGGATTTTTTACCGGTGGGGTTACTTTGTATCCATAGACCCTGAACACAAGTTCATATCCCCCAAAAAAATATGCCCTGAAAAAACTTTTACAGGGGAAAAGTTTTAGAAATTTTTTACAATAAAAAGCATTCGCAATAGCTACGTTTTTCTCCGTTTTACTTTGAAAAAACACGTAATAAGGAAATGAGGAAATTTTTTTTTTTTAAAAAACTTGAAATTTTATGTGATTAAAAAAAGTGTTTTCCAAAAAAAAGTTTGCATTAAACCTTATATACAAAAGGGGTTTGTTAGAAAATCCATTCAACAGATTCTATGGGGACAAAGGGCCAGAAGATAACAAAAATCAAAAATCATCGTTTAAACCAAAAGTACGAAACGATGATGGGCCACGCCCGGGGGAAAAAAGGCCTGAACTTGGCCACAGGTTGAGGGGTCACGGCCGCCATCCGGGGAATCTTGGAGGAAACCTGAGGGAGGAGTTTTGGGGACGCCCCCCTCGACGGCCGGAAGCCACCAGCCCCGTTGCTGAGGAAGAAGAAGGGTTCTTTTTTTTGAGGTTGTCGATCTTTGCTTTGGGGGATCATTGCACCTTTGCAGACATTCCTAAAACATTTTTATCACGTGGCGGGATGCGTGGGGATGTAGGGCCAAAATACTTTCATCTCTGAGGATCTTGTGAACTGCGAGGGCCCCCGGTTTTTTAGGAGTCCCAGACAAAGTCATTAATAAGAGACGCTCGTTTTCGGCGTCATTTGGAAGTTCATTTGAGGATAGGGGGAAAATGACCCGAAAGGTGGCAGCAAAAAGGAATTCATAACGAATTACTATAATTTTTGAATTAAACAGTAAAAAGGAAAGACTCATTTCCCCCGCTCTTCTCACTCACTCAACACCTCACTCCCACTATATAATATGTGTTGGGGTTTGGGGGGTTTGCGCCCCCCCACACACACACACACACCCAAACAAAAACCTTTTATAATATATATTATATATATATATATAATTATATATATATATATATATATAATATATATGTATATATATATAAAATATATATGAATAATTATGAGTGGAAGGTAGGTGGATGTAAACAAAGGGGGATTTTTCATTATATGATAATTTAATGTTCTCACAAAAAACTGTCATCATTGTCCATTTAAAATTGCCGTTTTTTTTTATTTCCGGTGCGCAGCTATTATAAGGGATTTTATATATGAATTTCGAAAATTTAACAAAATTCCATTTCATAAAGCAAATTGGCGTCAGAGAGAAAAACCAGTCTTTGTAAATAGTGAAAAAATGCCCTTTTTTTATTAGTATTGTAAACCCTTAACGTAAAGTAAAAATATATGTATCTCTCCCCAAAAAAAAAATACTAAAACACTTTAGGGGTTCTTTTATTTTTGATCTTGACATTTCAGAAGGAGAGGGATGCAGCGAAAAGGGGTGGAAAATGTTTCACACTTTTGCGAGCTGTGATCCACTGCACTTCCTTTTTCTGATAGCTCTTCCTTTGACATTCACGGAATTAGTATAAATGAGCCTGTTTACCATAAAATGCTACCATGTTAAAAAAGTTTTTGAACATCATTTATATATACTTTTTCACACAAAAACAATCATGCTTGCACCAAAAGCCCACACAAAACACACGCGCATACATACAAATGTGGTTTTGGGGGGTGTTGAGGGGGAGTGGAGCCCCTTTGACCCCCAAAAGCTCCAGGGAAAAAAATGGAAATAAGGGTTAAAGGGGGCACCTTACCCCCTCTAGAGATTGGTGGGGTCAGTAAAAAAACACTCAGGCAAATGATCTTTCCGTTCGTTTTTGGGAGAAAATTCTCAGGAAAATGGGGCCCCCAGTTCCGTGAAAAGGGGGGGTAGGTGTTATGGAGAAAAAAAGGATGCCGTAGGACGGAAAAACCTAGAATATATGTATATATATATATATATATATATATATATTTTTTATATATATATTATATAAATTTTTATATTATATATATATGTGTTGTGTGTGTGTGTGTGTGTGTGGGTGTGTTGTGTGTGTGTGTGTTTGTTGTGGTGTGGTTTGATTAAAAAGTATGTATGTATGCATTATATATATATATATTATATATATATATATATAAAATATATTTAAAATAGTGATATATAATATTTATTTTTGTGTGTGTGTGTGTGTGTGTGTGTGTGTGTGTGGTGTGTGAGTGTGTGGTGTTTTATAATTTAAAATATATTTTAATTTAATTTTATATATTAAATATATATATATATATATATATATATGTATATATAATAATAATATATATTTTAATATTATAATATGCTATTTTTATATATAAAAAATATTAATATTATAAAATAAAAATTTTTATTAATATATATATATAATTTTATAATGTGTTGTGTGTGTGTTGTGTTTGTGTGTGTTTGTAGTGTGTGTTTGGGGTTGTATGTGTGTGTTGGTGCGTGTGTGTTGTTGTGTTTTTAAATTTTAATATTTAATATAAATATTAAAATATTATATAATATATATATATTTTTAGATATATAAATATATATATATATATATAATATTATTATTATATTTATGTATTATATTTTATAATATATATAATTATATATATATATTTTTAAAATATATAAATATATTTAGTTTAATATTTAAAATATAAAATATAAAATAAATATATTTATTAAAAAAAAAAAATTTTTTTTTTTTTATATATAAATTATATTTTAAAAAAATTTTATATATAAATATTTTATGTTTTTTTGTTTTTTTTTTTTTTAAAAAAAAATTAAAAAATTTCCAAAAAAAAAAAATTAAATTTAAAAAAACGCCCCCCCCAAAAAAAAAAAAAAT
>NW_023655361.1:0-4227 GCF_015228065.2 Penaeus monodon
TTAAATTTATTTTTTAAATTTTAATTGTTTTTATTTTTATTTTTATTTTTGGTTGTTAACGCATTATCACGTTTTTATAATTTGCAAATTCATTTCCTCATATTTCTTTTATTATTATTATTTTTTTACCCATTATCATGACTACTTTTTTCATTGAATACTTTATGCATACTTTTTTATATTATTGTTATTGTTTTTATTTTGGGTAATATCATTCAAATTTATCATATCAGTATCACTGTCTTATAGTCTTTATTTTATTTTTAAATTTTATTAAAAACTTTTCTTTTTTTTTGTTTTTGTTTTTCTTTTTGTGAAATATTAATTTTTACTTTATATTTACCAAATTTTTACTTTAAAAAAATTATGAAAAGATTATCATAAATTATGATTTTTTGTTACTATTATTATTATCAAATTATAATTTTTATTCATCATGTTCACCTTTATTTTACATCATTCATCATTAATAATTTAAAAAATGTTTCCTGTAAAAAGTCAAAAAAAACAAAACAACAACGAAAATGACAACAACAAAAATAAAAAACCCTTGCCAGAAAACTGGGGGGAAAAAAAAAACAGAAAGGCCTTCAAATATTTTAATAATAACCTGTTTGACCCAGAAAAACTTCCGTTTTTTAGGGACCTTTTTTTTGAACCCTTGAATTTTTGAATTCGGAAAAAGATGAAATAACATTTTTCAATCGATTATATTTAAAGGGTAGTTTTTCTTTTTGAGAAAATAGGTGCGAGAGCGTGGGATTATTTCGGGGTTTTTTTGACTTTAGCGTTAAAATTTTAATGAGAATTATATTTATCAAGACTTTTTTTTTATTATTTTCATACATATGGGAAAATTTGACATAAGATTTTTTTTTTCAAAAAAAAGATTTTCATAAAAATTTTTTTTTTTTTTTACTGTTCTTTTCATTATCATCTCTTTTATATTCTTTTATCACTATCTTCATTTGTTTTTCTCACCCTCATCACCAATCTCACCATCATTTTTTCTCTATTGTCTTTTCTATTTCTTCATTAAATTTCTTTATAGGGTTTATTTATCATACTTTCCCTTTCTTTTACTAGTAACAGCATTTTTGATAATGATGTAGAAAAATGAATGCTAATAAGAGTAATAATAATAATCATAAAATGGTAACAGTTTAGTAATAATAGTAAAACATGTTTTAAAAATGATAACCAAATGATAATGCTAAGGTATATGAAATGATAATGATAAAAATAATATAAAATAACAATAACAATAAAAATGCAATAAGATAAAGAGAGCCAACACAATAATAATAATGCGATGATGAGATTAAAAAAAAAATAATAAAAAATAATAATAAAAATTAATTAATAAAATAAAATAATAAAATAGTAATAATAAAAATAATATAATAATCATAATAATTAATGATAATAATAAAAGAATATAATGAATGATGATGTTTTTATAAAAAATAAAAAATTAAAAAAATTTTAAAAAAATTAAAAAAATTTTAATAAAAATAGAATGCTTAAAAACTATGATGATTATAAAAATAACCAAAAAAATGATTAAAATGTAAAACGGCTAAAGATAAAAAAAAACAAAGATAAAAATAAAGATAATAAAATAATGATAAAAAATTTTAATATGTTAACAGTGCAATAGTAAAAGAAAGTAATAAGTAATAATGATATAATAAAATGTTAATGTTATAAAAGGAAAACTAAATTTTAATGAGATGATGTAATACTGATACTAAAACTAAAACTAAAATAATGATAATAATAGTAATAAAGCAATAAAATGATGATAAAACAAAGTAAGAATTTAAAAACGAAATAATAAAAACATAAACGTAAAGTGCTAATAGTAATAACAATAATAATAATGATAAAATACCCATGCTAATAATGTATAATAATAATAATAAGATGTGTGTGTGTGTGTGCTTATATAATATATTTTAATAATTTTATTATAATTTATATATTTTTTAATATATATATATTATCTATATATATAAATCATATAATATATAATTATTATAATATAATATATAATATATATATATGCAACTACGTTTATTTCACAAACACACACACACACCACAACACGCACACCCAAAAATATGTATATATATAAATATATATATAATATTAATATATAAAATATATAATATTAAATTTATTAAAATAATAATAATTATACATAAATATATATATACATATATAATAATATAATATATATAAATAATATATAATATATAATTATAAAAATGTAATATATATTATATAAATATAATATATATATATAGGTAAATATATATATTTATATATATATATATATATATATATATATATATATGATTATATCATATTATATATTAAATATACTATATAATATATATTTAAATTTTAAATATTATATTTTATCTGTGTGGGTGTGTGTGTGGGGGTGTGTGTGTGTGTTGTGTGTGTGTGTGTGTTTATATTTAAAATTATATATTTATTATATTAATTTTTAATATAAAAATTTATATTTTATATCCCTTTTTATTTTTTTATGTATAATGTGTGTGTGGGTGTGTGTGTGTGTGTGCGTGTGTGTGTGGTGTAAAAAATAATATATATATATATTTTATATAATTATTTTATATAATAATATATTGTGTGTGTGTGTGTGGTGGTGTGGGGTTTTGGTGGTGTGTGTGTGTGGTGTGGTGGGGGGTGTGGGGTGTTGTGCGTGTGGGTGTGGTGTGTATAATATATATATTTATATATTATAATATATATTTAATAATTTTAAATATTATATATTTTAAATATGTATTAATATAAATTTTTAATATATATATCTAATATCTATATTTTATATTATATATTATATATATGTGGTGTGTGTGTGTTGGTGTGGTGTGTGTGTGTGGGGTTTTTTTGGGGTGTGTGTTTTGGTGGTGTGTGCAAAATTATTTTTTAAATTTATTTTATTTATATTTATATTAAAATTTGTTGTGGTTGTTTGTGTGTGGTGTTTTTGTGTGTGTGTTGTGTGTATTCACTCACCCCCCCAAAACCCCCAAAAATATTTGGGATTTTTTTTTTTTTTTTTTTTTTTATTATATTTTAAAAATTTTATATATTTTAAAAATATATTTTTTTTTTTATATTTTCTTGTGTTTGTGTATGTGTGTGTGTCTGTGTGTGGTGTGTGTGTGTGTGGTGCGTGTTTTGGGTGTGGTGTGTAGATTGTTTTGATAGTTACATTTTAATTTATAAATTATAAAAATTAATATTTGGTGTGTGTGTGTGTGTGTGTGTGTGTGTGTTTTGGTGTGTGTGTGTGCGTGTATGAGTGAAGTTGCGTGTGAGTAAATTTTTGTTGCGTGAATGGGTGTGTAGTGGAAGGTGTGCGTGTAGTGAATGTGTGTGTGTGTGTGTGTTTGAATGAAGTGTTTGTGTGTGTGTGTGAATGTGTGTGATGAAGGGGTTTGTGAGTAATTTTTTTTGGTATGGGGTGTTAAGTTATCACAAAAAAGCTACCCTTTTTTGACTAATAAAAAATTTGATTTTTTCAATATTTTTAAATGAGATCAAAAATTTTTAAAGGTAGAGAAAATTAGTGAATTATCAGAATTCGTTTAAAATTGTAAAACAATTTTTTTCATTATGAACCCTAAAAATCAGGTAAAGCCACACAATCAAAAGAAATATATATATATATAATTTTTAAAATTATATATTATATATAATATATAATATAAATAATTTTATATATTATATATTAAAATATAATAATTTTCATATATACATATATATATATATATATAATATATATATATAATATATTATATATATATTATATATACAAAAATTTATATCCTATACATGTATTATTAAAAGTATATAAAACATATATATTACAGATAAACTTAATACTACAACACACACACACAAAAAACACACACACACACCACACACACACAACACACACCACACAACAACACAGATAATAATATATAAATATAAAATATTTTTTTAATTTTTTATCATAATATGTGTGTTGGTGTGTGTGTTGTGTGTGTGGTTTTTGTGTGGTGTGTTGTGTGTGTGGTGTTGGTTTGGTGTGATTGTGTGTGTTGGTGTGTGTTGTTTAAATTTTTATATATTTTTTTAAAAATTTAAAAATTTTATATATACTTTAAAAAATATATATTTTTAAATTATTTTAAAAAT
>NW_023655364.1:0-29419 GCF_015228065.2 Penaeus monodon
CAATGTTACATACGTTGCCCATACACCTAGTTAGATCAGTCACACCTCAAACAAAAACCCTTGGCTGGCGATACCTCAGCAGAGCGAAAAATCCTCTAACACCCGTTCACTCACGAGACTGACGCAGCTTCCTATATCAGTGAAGAGTATGTGACCTTCCCTTTAAGCTTAGCAGGTAAAAAGGGGGCCCCGTTCCTGTGTTCGGTATACCAGCACTAGCAACACCAGACCGAGAGGACGACCACAACGGAGACCAATGCACTTCATCTCCTGGTTCGAACCCTACCATGTCCTCCTCTAAAAATGAACCACCCACTTACTATAAGCACCTTCCCTGTTCATTCTCGCGATGAATTAAGGGTGATCGCCACCTGAACCGGAAACCGCGTGCACTCATTAAACGCGTGACTCTGCTTGTTACAGTACAGACAGAACTGCTAGCAGAGCATCCAGACGGACAATACATCCTCAAGCATCTACGACACTGCCTAGGTTTCGGTGCCCAGTTAGCCACATGTGGTCGTGGATTTTTTACGGGCAGCTACCGAGAGAGAAGAGGCGACAAAGTACTGCGCGTCCGCTGTCGTATCTAGCAAAGGCTTGGTATGTAGAGGCTAGTGTTACTGTATTAAATATATATTCATAAGTTGATAATGTTATATGTATGGCAATGGTAGGATAAGGTAAGTAGTCTGCTACCTAGCTACCCTAACAAAAAGTGTGAAAACGTTTAGGATCCATTACTGAGTCTCCCTGTGGAGAGGTTTGGAGTATGGTGCAGTGGGCCATGTGTGAAATGAAAAGGGCCATGTGTGTAATAGGTCTTAAAATGTGTGTGTGTGTGTGTGTGTGTGTGCGCGCGCGTGCATGTACACACACACACATATATATCTATATCTGTCTGTCTATCTATCTATCTATCTATCTATCTATATCTATCTGTATATATATATATATATATATATATATATATTTTTTTTTTTTTTTTCAACAGCCATTCATTCCACTGCAGGACATAGGCCTCTCTCTCAATTCACTACTGAGAGGTTATATATGGGAGTGCCACCTTTGCCTGATTGGATGCCCTTCCTAATCAACCGCGGTTTGTGCCACGGCGGTGACTTTCCCTACGACACTTGCGTTTGACTTCTCAAGGCGATATGTCGTTTTCTTGGAGGGCAATCGAGGTGAAGTTCCTTGCCCAAGGGAACAACGCGCCGGTCGGTGACTCGAACCCTCGAACTCAGATTGCCGCCGTGACAATCTTGAGTCCGATGCTCTAACCGCTCGGCCACCACGGCCTATATATATATATATATATATATATATATATATATATATTATGTGTGTGTGTGTTGTGTGTGTGGTTGTGTGTTGTGTATATAAACAATCTGTATACATCGTATACTGTATACGTGGACATAGTTATTTGTGTATTTAATATATGATTATAGCACATTCTGTAATAAAAACGAGTGCCATTAAGAATAAATTCTAGCTCCCCCCACCCCCACCCCACACATAAAAAAAATCCCGTTCAGAGCCCATTCTCAGCTAATTTGCCTCCATCGCCCATTTCCTCTGCCCCCACCTCATCCGCGCTTCTCTCCCATCGCTTTACATCTAAATCCTCACGTGCCCCATAATCCACACAGCATCACCTGCCATTAACATCTTCTCATGCTCTCCGTTTCTCCGTTTCCCTGGGCGCCTCCTTGCGCTCAGTCGACCACGTGCTCTCTCGATGTCACATGTTGTTTGTCACTTTCCCTCCCATCGTCCTTTTTCTGTCGTTTGGTTTCGAACCCCGGGGAAACACTGACATTTAAATTCCGAATACGGGAAAAATACTAAATTTTCCGCTCTCAACCCAACTGGAAACAGACTTTCCCTTTTTTTCAGAACACGGGAAAAACACGGACATTCCACTCTCAAAACACTAAAACCCACTGACTTTCCTTTTTTGTAAAACCCACTGTAAACCTGAAAAAAACCGCTTTCAGAATAGGGGAAATACTCACTTTCCGCTTTCAGAACACGGGAAACACTGACATTCTGTTTTTGAGAACCCCGGAAACACTGATTTCTGTTTTCAGAACATTTCAAACAAGACATTTAATTCTCAAAAGCCATGGAAACTTCACATTCTCGTTGCAGAAAAAAAAACCCGGGGGGAAAAAACAGGGGAACATTCCGCTTTAAGAAAAAGGGAAAATACTAAACTTTTCCATTTGTAGAACACGGGAAAAAACATTCATATTCCTTTTTCAAAAACACGGGGGGGGGAAACACTGAAAATTCTGCTTCCAGAACACGGGGGAAACACTGAAATTCCGATTCAAAACAGGGAAACACTGACATTCCGCACTTAGAGCAAGGGAAACAAGGACTTTTCTGTTTTCAGAACAAAAGGAAAAAACTGACTTTTCCATTTGTAGAACACGGGAAAACCACGGGACATTTTTTCCCCCCCTCTTTCAGAATTTTGGAAAAAACACTGACTTTCCACTCTCGGGAGCACGGAAAAACACTGACATTCTCTTTGAAGGGAAACACTGACTTTCCCGCTTTCAGAGAAACGGAAACATGCCATACTGCCTTCAGAACAGTAAAAATTTACTGACTTCCCCAATTTTGGAATACGGGAAACATGACATTTCATTCTCAGAGCCATGGAAACATTCATTTTCCCCTTGCAGAACACTGGAAACACTGCATTCCGTTTTCAGAACACGGGAAAAAACCAAAACATTCTCCCTTCCAGAACACAGGAAAACACTAAACTTTCCCCCTTTGGGGAACACGGGAAGCACTGAAAATTCCACTTTCCAAAATTCCTGGAAACACTAAACTACCCTTCTCAGGGGCACTGGAAACCTGACATTCGCTTAGAACAGGGAAACACTAAACCTTCCCTTTCACAACACGGGAAACACTGCATTCCATTTGTAGAAAAATTGGGAAAACCCTTCTCTTTCCCTCCTTGCAGAACACGGGGAAACAGGGAAAATTTTAATTTTCGAAACACTGGAAACAGACTTTTTTTTTGTAAAACTTTGGAAACATTGACTTTCCGCTTTAAGAACACGGGGAAAACACGGGGACATTCTGCTTTCAAAAACACGGGAAAACACTGACTTTTTCCCCCTTTCCCGGGGCACGGGGAAACCAAGGGACATTCTGCTTTCAAAAACCCGGGGAAAAACCCACGGGCCTTTTCCGCTCTCAGAACACGGGAAACACTACTTTCCTTTTTTAGAACACTGGAAACACTGACATTCCATTTGTAGAAAAAGGGAAAACCTTTTCATTCCATTTTCAGAGCACTAGTCCCACTGACTTTTCTCTTTGACGGGAAAACACTGACATTCCGTTTTCAAAACACAAAAAAACAAAGATTTCCTTTTTTCAAAAACACTGGAAACCCTGACATTCGTTCCAGAACACGGGAAAAACAATGACATTCCGCACTTAGAGAAATTGGAAAAAATGACATTATGCTTCAGAAATTAAAAAAACACGGGCCCTTTCCGTTTTCCGAACACTGGAAACCCGGCCCTTCCCATTTGTAGAATACGGGAAACGCATTCTGCTTTCAGGATTTTGGAAACATGACATTCCCTCTAAAGAACTTTGGGAAAACACGATATTTCGCTTTCAGAAAAACGGGAAAACTTGACATTCCATTTGTAGAAAAATTGGAAAAATTTTTTCAAAACACGGGAAAACATTTATATTCTGTTTCCCAAAAACACGGAAACAGGGGACTTTTCCCTTTTTTCCGGGAAACCACTGGAAACAGTGACTTCTGCGTCTAAGCCGGGGAACACAAATTCCCTTTTTCCCAGAACATTTGGAAACACTGATTTTACATTTTTTTAAAACAAGGGAAACAATGACTTTCCCGCTCTTAGAGCAGTGGAAATAATGACATTCGGGCTTTGAGAACACTAAAAACACTGACTTTTCCCCCTTTGAAAAACACGGGGAAAACACTAAAATTCCATCCCATTCCCCACGGGAAAACACTGAAATTTCTTTTTCAAAAACACTGGAGACATGACTTTTCTTTTGTAGAACCCCTGGAAACAACTTCCGCTTTCAGAACCACGGGAAAAACACTGAAAATTCTGCTTTCAAAAAACACTGGAAAACACAAACTTTCCCAATTTCCCCACACTGGGAAAACTGACTTTTCCCCTTTTCAAATATTGGAAACCCTGACATTCCACACTAAAGCATTTGGAAACTCTGCCCATTCTTTTTTAAAAGGGAAAAACACTGAAATTTGTTTTCCCAGAACACGGGAAAACCCTTTGACATTGCGTTTTCCAGAACACGGGAAAAAACCGCCCTTTCCGTTTTTAGAACACTGGAAACACTGACTTTCCTTTTGGGAGAACACGGGAAAAACATTTGAAAATTCCACTCTCAGAGAACGGGAAACATTTGACAGCCCTCCTTCGGGAAACCACGGGGAACACCCACTTTTTTCACAACATTGGAAACACTGACTTTTTCCATTTGTAGAACACTGGAAAAAAACCGACAACCGCTTTCAGAACACGGAAACACTGACATTCTGCTTCCAGAACATGGAAAAAACCCATTCCATTTCTGAATAGTGGAAACATGACATTCCGTTTTCAAAAACACGGGAAAAACCACAAAATTTTTCATTTGTAAACACGGGAAAACCACTGACATTAAAACTTTGGGGAATACGGGAAAACACAAAAATTCCCAACTCTCAGCGCACGGGAAACATTCACATTCCCCCTTCCCGAACACGGGGAAAACACGGGCATTCCAGAAAAAGGGAAAAGCTTTCCCACTTTTTTAGAACTTTGGGAAACACGGACTTTCCCCCGCTTTCAAATTTTTTAAAACCCTGACACTCTGCTTCCACAAAAACGGGAAAACCCCTGCCTTTCCACTTTCAAAAACCACGGGAAAACACTGACCCCCCCCTTTTTCCGAATACGGGGAAAAAATTGTTTATTCCCTCTCAGAGCATTTGGAAAAACAATGACATTCTGCTTTGAGCGGGGGAAAAACACTGACATTGCGTTTCCCAAAAACACTGGAAACACTAAAATTTCCCCCTTTCCCAGAATAGTGGAAAAAATAACTTTTCCGCTTTCAGAACACTAAAAACCTAAACTTTCTGCTTTCAGAACACGGAAACACTGACATTCTGTTTTTCAGAACACGGGAAAAAACACTGACATTTGCTTTCCGGAACACTAAAAAACAATGACATTCCACTTTGGAAATATGGAAACCCCTGCCCTTTTATTCTCAGAGCCAAAAAAAAACTTTTACCTTCTCCTTCCCAAAAACACTAAAAACACGGTTTTTTCCGTTTTCAAACAAATGGAAACACGGGACATTCTTTTGTAGAACACTGGGAAAACATTAACATTCCGCTTTCAAACACGGGAAACCCACCCAAATTCTGCTTCCGGGAACACGGGGAAACACTGATATTCCCTTTCAAAAAAACCCACTGGAAACAGTGACATTCTGCTTCCGAACACGGGGAAACACGGACATTTCCGCTTTTAAAGCAGGGGAAACAAGGGCCCAACTCTTTTTTCCAAAAAACCCATTTGAAAACCTGACATTCCACTTTCAGAACACTGGAAACCCCGACTTTCCCATTTGAGAAAAAGGGAAAAAATGACATTCTGTTTTGAGAATACGGAAAAAACTGACATTCAACTTCAGAGCACGGGAAAACCCACTGACATTCCTTTTTCCCAGAACAGGGAAAACCACGGACATTCCTTTTGTAAACCCCTTGGAAACACTTTCCCCGCTTTCAAAAACACGGGAAACACTGACATTCTTTTTTCCCGAACACGGGGGAAAACACTGACTTTTCCACTTTCACAACACTGGAAACACTGATATTCTACTTTTCAGAGAACTGGAAAAAACGGGGATTTTTCTTGGGGAGACACTGACTTTCCGCTTTCAATACTCTGGAAACACTGACATTCCATGGGTAGAACACTGGAAAAAAACTGACTTCCACTTTCAAAAAATGGAAACCGGGGACATTCCCTCTCAGAACACTGTGAACACTCACATTCTACTTCCAGAACACGGGAAACACGGGGACATTCCGTTTCAGAACACTATAAACACTCACATTCCAGGGGTTTTGAACACGGGTAAGCACTGACTTTCCCCATTTTCCCAAAAACCTGAAAAACACGGCATTCTGCTTCCGAACACGGGGAAGCACTGGACATTCGTTTCCCCGGGAACACGGGAAAAACATTTCCCTTTTCCATTTTCCCCAGAAAAAGGAAACCTGACATTCCATTTTCCCGGAATCGGGAAACCCTGACTTTTCTCCCTCTCAGAGCACGGAAAACTTTGATATTCTGTTTTTAGTACTGACATTCCACTTTTGGAATACGGGGAAAATACGGACATTCTATTTCCAGAACCAGGAAACACTGACTTTTCCACTTTCCCATGGGTTTTTCTATCTACATTCGTTTCGTTTAATTCAAAAGGGGGGAATCCTGTGCCCCACATTTGGGGCTTCCCTTTAGAAAAAAATTTACAAAGGGGAAATTCACATCCCCCCTTTTGGGGGTGGCCCATAACAAAGGAACTTTAGGACTTTTTTCCATTATCTGGTGGAACTTCTTGATAGCTCCCTAAATTTGTGGGGGGAAGGGGAAACCTGAGTCAAAACCAAAACTTTTTGGGGGGAAACTTTTTAAAAAAGGTTTGGAAAAGGGAAATTACTCCCCTGATCCGACTGAATTTTTTCGGAAAGGACCAAAACGGTAAAAAATTTTTTAAACTCACGAAGGACAACTTTGACTTGATACTTCTCAAGGGAATTGTTTCAGGAAACCAGTAGCCATATCTAAGAGGGGAAAAGGACATACTAATAACCAGACAAAGAAGGGGGAAGGGGGGTCCTCCAATACCCACGGACCTTCTCAGGGAAAAACCCTGCTGCCAGGAGTTTTTTTTGGACTGCCAAAGAAAGGGGGGAAAAAGGAAGGGGTCATTCTGGTTTCCCTGAAAAGACTAATGAAAGGACCCCCCAAAAAAATGGAAAACCCAAACCAAGGGAATAGCAATTACTGCAGAAAAATAGGAAATAACCGACCCAAACAAAACCCCTAGGGGTAAACAACATCAACGATTAGAAAGATCGATACGCCCTATTATTATGATAATGTTTTAAAAACCCAACAAGTTTCCCAGCTTTTGTTGATACGGGTTTCCTCTGCAATGCTGAAAAAGGGTATAGTGTGCTTAAAAAACCTGACTTAGAAGATAAACTAGCCCATGTAGAAAAATTTCTACACTCAGTGCCCAAACACATTACTAAAAGGGCCGAGCAAAATTAAAGTTCAAGTATAAATCCCCAAAATTTAAATTCAAAAAGTGAAAATTTGTCCCTGATGAGTTTTTAATTCAGATTTTTTGATGGGGGGGCTATAGATTGGAAAAAAAAAATTTTATTGGAACGGGGGAAAAACTCAAGATCTCTTTTGGGGAAAACAACAGTAAAGATCTATAATAGGGTTGGCCGATCAAAAAATATGGTAGACGTAGGGAAGGAATTCTGTTTTAAAAAGGGAAAAAAAATTGAAAATTGGGGTTCAGAAAAAGGGTTACCCTTTAACCCCAAAAAAACCCTTGTGTCCTCCGGGGGGAAAGTTACATATTTGAGAAAAACCCCCATAAAGTTTTCCAAGTAGGACAGAAAATTTTTGTTTTAAAAAAAGATGGAGGGGAAAATTGTAAAGTTAAATGGGAAAATCTTAAGAAAGGGTTTTTTATTTTGATAGTGAAAAAAAGGGGATTTGACAGGGCCAGTTATCCATTTAGAAAAGGGGACCCATTAATTCACCCCCCAGGGCCAAAGGATTGGGGAATATACAGTTTTTTAAAATAAAGAAAAATTTTATATACTTAGCCCTTTTTGGGGTGTAAAAATTAGGAAAACAAAGTAGAACTTGCACTCCCCTTTTTAAAAGAACCCAAAGGGAAAAATTTATGCTATGTAGTCTTCACGGGCCCCAATTTTTCCACAAGAGAAAAAGAAAAGGTAAAAGAAACCTCCATAGAGGAATGTAGAGTTTTCTGTGGTCTTTTGAGAAAAAATAAATTTGGTAAAGTTGGGGCAAATTGGCAACAATTTTTGTTCCTCATAGTGATACCCGGGGGAGATTAGTGGTGATCGGAGGATCGGGCTGAGGGGCACTTATTAAAAATTTTGGGCTGGAAACACTTACCCCAAAACCAGAAGGAGTTACTAAAAGAGGTTTTTCTTTACAACAATGAATTGGTTTATACTTGATGAACGGAAAATTAAGGGCGATTGAAAGTAGAGAAGCACATTTCCTACGGTTGATTTAAAGAACCAGTCCCCCCATGCCATTTTATAGGTCCCTGAAAAGTCCAAAAAGATAATTGCAGAAAAATTTATTCAAAAAATGATGGAAAAAAGGTGTAATTTAAAAATCCCCTGCGCGTATCTATCACCCAAAAGTATTGTTGGCAAAAACCCTGATGGATCAAAATATGTGGCCCTAATTTCCCGGGGAAAACAATAAGAAAAACAAAGGACGTACAGCCCCTCCTTAGATTGCAGAGCTAGGGAAAAAGAGGTGCTGGAAGAAAATTTGTACTGACTTTAGACAAAGAAAGTGCTTATTTTCAAGTGGCCCCAGATGAATCTTCCAAGATTTAATTTCTTTTTTGGGTGGATTAAAATTTTTTCAGATTTTAAATGTCTGGGCCCTTTGGGGTTTGTCAATTTGCCCTGCTAAACCCTTTTTAAGGAAAAAACAAGGGAAATATTAAATTTATTAATTAAGAAGGGTAGTGCGGAATTTTTTAAAATGATGTAATTCTCTGGGCAAAATCTTACCCCCCAAATGTGGAAAGATTCAAGAAACATTTTAAAGGTTAGGGGAAAAGAGGTTTAAAATAAATTTTCCAAAAGTGGGTTTTTTAAAAAGGGGAAATTGAGTTCTTGGGGGAAAAATCAATCAGAGAAAAAGGGAAACAAGCCCAAAAAAAAAGAAATTGGAAGCAATTAAAAAGAGCCTCCTCCCCAAAGTGTCAAAAAAATAAGAAAGGGGTTCTTGGCATGGGGTAACCTTTTTTGGAAGGGATATCCAAAAATTTTTCCCAAATAAACTGAAACCTTTTTAAATAATCTTTTACCCGGAAAAAATGTAAAAAATTTTAGTGGAATGAGACCCGTAATAATGCTTTTTTAACATTGAAAGATAAGTTAGTAAGTGCCCCATCTTAGTTTAAAACGGACCAACTAAAGAACCAAAACCCTTTCCGATGTAGTGATACCCCAGTAGGTGGAGGAAATTTAAAGCAAAAGAAAAAATTATTTAAGACCCAAGGATACTATTCAAAGAAGTTAAATTTAACAGGGAAAAAAAAGTATTTGTCACTGATAAAAAAGGGATTTGGGTTTTCAAATTTAAAGCCTGTAGGTTTTTTAACCCTTATCACTGGGTAAGCCTTTCCCCCTAGTTACAGACCATACCCTTAAAACCCCTGTTGGGTTTAAAAGAGGAAAAAGGGTTGTTCCAGAATGGGCCCAATATATTTTAGAAATGAGGGGTTACATTTTTAAATTAAGTTTCAAAAAAAGGCAAAGAAACATACTGTACCAGAAAACTCTTAGTATGCCCATAGGAAAATATCAGCAAAACAGAGTGAGGGGGGCACTACAACCCAATAATGATTTAGGTTTTTTTAGGCTGGCAAATCGAGAAAACAAGCCCAAAGGGATGATAAAATATGGACTAAATTGTAGAGTTTCTAGAAAGGGGGCACTATACCAAAACGAATTCCAGGGGAATCGACCATTTTTTTTCACTTTGAAAAATTTGAGACCCCATTCTTTTTCTAAGAAGAGAGGGAAAAAAGGGGAAGATCAAAAATTGCCTAGTAGGGCCCAAAGGATTTTAAACCCGTGGCTTGTTCTATAACTCATAATGTTCACATTTAAAGGGGAACATAAAAAGGGTTTCAAAAAAGCCCAAAAAGTATTTCTATTGGCCTACTCTGTTGAAAGATGTGAAAAAATAAAGTAAAATCGTAAACCCTTTTTCAACAATTTTTAAAAGGGCATGGACCATAATACTCAATGGAGAGGTTACCAAAAACCCCTAGAGGTAATGGTATAGGGTATCCATAGGTCTGATTGATTTGCATGGCAGTAGGGGAGGGTTTTGGGTATTTCTTACCGTCATTGACCACTTTTCTAGGGTTTTTGGAATTTTTTCTTTAAGAAATAAAAGTACAAAAGCAGTTTTCCGCTGAATTCAAGAAAAATATCTGTAGGTTTAGAACCCCTCATTTAGTGATTTCAGATAATGGAGGAGATTTTTCGGGGTCGAATTTAGAGAGTTCGTAAAAAGCAGGGAAAAAAAACAAGGATTTTTTATACCATACCATCCTCGAGGGAACTCAGGGGATGGAAAAAGCCCATAGGGAAACCTTAAACATATTTGCCATTTTTAGTCAAGAACCCCCCAAAAACATGGCCCAGTAAAATTTCAGAAACTGAAAAGGGGCTGAATGAAGCTGTGCCACACTTCATTTGGGGACTTCACCCCTTTTTTTGCATTTTTTGGGAGACACCCCAACAGAGAAGGGTTTTTCAAATAATTTACCAGCAGATGAGGTGGATGAGGATGATAAATCAGATTTTGAAAAAAATTTCTGAAAAAAACTGAAATTTTAAAAACCCCAGAGATAAATTACAAAAGGCCCAAAAGTGAGTTTGAAAAACAAACCCTTTGGGAGTTTGGGATTTAAACATGGGGCTAGTTGGCAAAATAATACCCAACCCCTGCTGCTAAATTTAAAAAGGAAAAGGAAAGGAAAATTTTTTGGGTTTTTAAAGTGGTTTTATGGAGGCCCCCTTTCCTATAAACTGGAGAATGTATTTTAAAGGGAGGGAAAAGTGGATAGAGCTCGAGAAAAGTTTTAAATTTTTTTGATAGGGAAGGATACTAGAAAAAAATTTAAGAGAAGTATCTCAAAATCAGATAAGAAAAATAGAATACTTACGAGTAAGAGTTTGGGCGACAAAAAAAAGAGGGTTTTTAAAATTATTTCGTATAAAATTTGCATTAGTTGGGATGGTAAAAAGGTTAAATTTCAGAGCCAAAAGGGAAAGTTTAAAGACAAGTTTGTAGTATTTAGTTAATTGTTATTTTTTTGTTTGGGGCTAAAATTGGGGCCATAAAATTAAACCGCAATGTAAAAAATTTGGGTTTTACTTTCCAGATTGTGGGTATTTAGAATGAAGCTTTGGGCCCGGATAGGATGTGACTTTGATGAATCTTGCTTAGGGGTTAGTAGAAAAACTGTTAGGGGTTATGAGATTGTTTTTCCTTATAAATGGGTGATGAGGGGCACCAGGTATAGTAGATCGAGGACATCTGGGATGAATGTTAGTTTTGACTTTTTATTGTTGACCTGTAACTGAATTTTGATAATTCGACTTCTATAGAAAAAATTGCTAGGAACTTTTTGGGGAAGGGTTGTAAGAAAAAAACGTCTAAAACCCGAAGGGGCCCCACTCATTGGTTGACAAAATGTGAAACCCCGTTTACACTAGGCTAGAGTATTAAAACTTTTTGATGCAACCGGTGCAAGTTTGAAACGATTAAAATATCCCCTGATTTCTTAGGGGGGGGTTGGGGGGGGGGTTGATGTGGAAATTTTCCTGCAACAGTAGGGCCCCGTCAATGTGTAAGGGGTTTGATCCTCTTGGGTGATTTTGGTTTTGAGTGACCCAGTAAATTTTCTGATAGTTTTGATACAAAAAATTTTTATGGAACTTTGTATACAAAACTTTTAATGTGTAACAATTCTGAAAAACCCGCAGAAAAGGGGCGGACCAAGGGCATTTGTTTTTTTGATATTGATATTGAATGATAACTAGAATTTTGGGGAAACTTGTAATTTGGGAGTATAAATTGAGAAAGGGGATTAAATTTTTTCCTATACTTGATTCCCACGAATTTTTGGGGCTCCCCCAACCCCAAAGGCGTGTAAGAGCACCCCAGGTCACGGGAAATAAAAAATGACCCCCAAAATTTGGCCCGTGACCACCCCCTTTTTATACCTCACTTTCTTGGTCTTTACTCAATGTTACCCTTAAATTTGTTTTTGCTTTATAAGATAATTAGTACTTAAATTTAAATTTTTGGAAAGATGATTTCTATTTTCTTAGAAAGATAAAACTTTACTTTTTTTGATCAGATGTTTTTTTATTATTACACTAAAAAGGAAACATTTTAAATATGCGAGTTTACCCTACAAAGGGTTTAAATTTTCCTTTTTTTCCCCCACAAGGCATTTTCTCTAAATTTGAGGGGAGGGAGTTATATTTCACTGTTGCTTATTACATTGCTACGCCAGTGGGGGCTTTGTCTCTGGCGAAACATGTTTAACAGGAAAAAAGGGACCTGGGGATGTGGGAACATGAAGGGACCGGGAAAAAATGACGCAAATGGCTGTGAGCGGAGGAGCGGAAAGGAAACAAGCCCAAAAAGAGACGAGTTGGGGGGCTGCTCCGGTGAAGAACCCCCCTGTGTGCCCTTGTGACCCCGATAAAGTTTGGGGTTGCCCTGTTTAAGCTTTTCGTGCAGTATGACATGCGGTTTTCCCCCCTTATTGTGCCTTTAAAAAGTGTACGGGTAAATAAAAAGTGAAAAAAAAGGAAAAAACGTCTTTTGTGTGTATTTCGGCCCTGCCCCGCCACTTGGCTTTTCCCCCCGTGGGGTTCGGGACGCTGTGGTGCCGGGGCCTCTTGGAAAATGTTTTAGTGTTCACGGGCCCTGTGGATAGCACGCCGTCTGCCTAGCCTGCTTTGGTTGGGGGGAGAGAGAGACGAGGCGGCCGGGGGAAAAATATTTAAGGGGTTTTATAATGGATATTTTAAAGAAGAAAACCCAAATGTTTCCCTTTTGGGGGTTTTGGAGAAAAATTTATTTTAAATTAATGGGATTTTGATTAAACGAAACCCTATGCTTGTAATATATTTGACCGAGGAGATTTAAAAAGTGAATATACAGTATTTTAAACCCCCATATTATAACCATAACCAGGGAGAGGGGGAGAGAACCGAAACAATGCCTGGTAAATGGGCCCCAAAGGTTAGTAAAAATTTTTTAAAATTTCCAGAAAGTAAGAAAAAAAACAAATTAAACTGTACTAAAATTTAATAAAAAAATTTTAAAAAATCTTAAAATCAGGGTTTTCAGAACAATTTAAAAAGGTAAACATTTTAGA
The DNA here is from genome assembly GCF_015228065.2 of Penaeus monodon. Lineage (NCBI taxonomy): Eukaryota > Metazoa > Arthropoda > Malacostraca > Decapoda > Penaeidae > Penaeus > Penaeus monodon. Next base: position 13,321 of record NW_023655364.1, read on the forward strand.
ACAAATTTGGGAAAACCCGGGTAAATAGAATATCTTCTTCACAGCTAGTGGCTGACAAGTGGGGACCTTTGGGTACCCTTCAGGGTGTTTCTCTGTTTTTATTGAGGGTTTTTAAAAACCCCTTCAAAGGGGTAATTTTTAATAGTTTTAATAAATTTAAAACTATCTATTTCAAAATGAGGGGGTTTTATAATATAATATAATGTAGAAAATTTAAAAATACTCAACGTATAAAATGGCATGAAATATGCCCAAATTTTTTTGTTTTTCAAAAAGTAGTTATGTTCCTCCCAAAAAAATTAGTTATATTTTTTCTTTTATTGGTTTTTAAACATTCCTAAAAAAAAAAAACCCCCGTTTTTTTTTTTTAGGAAGGGGTTTTTTGTATTTTTTTCTTTTTGTTGTGTTTTTCTCCATGAGAAAAATCCTTTGGGGAGATCCACCCGATTGTAAAGCGATGCCATCCTTTGGAATCCTCTGAAAATGATTTAAAAGAAGAAAAAGAAGGGAAAATTTTAGGGGAAAATCCGTACAGACAAAAGGAAATTTAAGAAGGGAAAAACATAAAAGAAGGGCCCGTTATACTACACAAAAATTTGGGGGAAGGGGGGAAAATTTAAAGGGTTTTTTGTTGTACAAATTTAATGATTTTAATTTTAATATATTTAAGAAATGTAAGATTATCATTGTTTGATTTACCCTTCTTCCCGTTACCCTAAGACTGAAATTTGATTTATCAGTAACCCTCTTATGATTTTTATTTTTTATAGTGGGGGTTTATCAAGAGTATGACTCAGGGAATGTTTTTCAGGAGAAAATCCACTTTCGGGTTTAAATTAAAAGTGCCCCCCTTTGATAAAGCCCGATTGGGGTTTCCCCATAAAAAAGGGGAAATAGTGGCTTTGAACCCTAGGGGAAAAAAAGGGGGTGGGGCGCAATTCACTTCCCCTACGAGGGGAGGGCATCGAAGGGGTCCCCCGCACAAAAAGGAAAAAACATCTGGCAACTCTTGTCCCAAACTCTCAGTCTCTTTCCGGGGTTTTTCTGGGAACTCTGACAAACAGGAACAGCATGAACCCTTTCCCCCAGCTAGATTTATTACCCCTGGGTAAAGTCAAATCCAGAGACTGGCCCAAAACTGCCCCCTCCCACTGACACTTGACCCAAAGAAAAAGGTTTTCCCACTGAAGGAAAACAGAGGCAAAGGGTACACTTTTTCAACCACACCCGTCCCCCTCAACACAACAATCCTAACCCCGTCGCTTTCACAGGTACCCCTGAACCAAACAAGAGCGATTGTAATGCACCAGGGTTCTTCAAAATGGTGATCGTAGTAGATGCACCACAACTAGTAACAAGAGATAAAAGATCGGTACGTACCTAAGTCATGCTCACTTAATCACGTTTGTTGCTACACAAGCTTCCTCTACAGTATCTACACAGGCTGGACCAAACTCATAGGTGCCACATAGGCTTCACAATTTTCAACCAAAACAGGCTGGTGGATCACTACTGCTCATTAGTTATAGGGGCCCCACAGAAATCCCAGCTCTACATTGTTAATTGCCACCACACAGGCTGGCATGTTTTTTTGTTTTTTTTTTTCTACACAAGATATCCAAGGTTACTCTCCACACAGGAAAATACCTTAGTGGGCCACACAGGACATACTCATGGAGTCCAATATTTATAAGTGAGACAGGCTTGTCCTGCTCTCCAACACCACTTTGGTTGCTACTCTCAATAACGAATTCTGGCTATTTGTTACATCAGTTCCTTTCAAGCTAGATCCATTACTAATAGATACTGCTGCAACAGGTTTTGACATCTGATCTCGGGATTTTCTGCCAACAGCCTTAATTGGGACCAATTTTTCCAAAATAATAGCAAATCCCCTTTAAAATTTTTCTCTCTCGCTCTCGCTCTCTCTCTCTCTCCTCTCTCTCTCTCTCTCTCTCTCTCTCTCTCTCTCTCTCTCTCTCTCTCTCACACTCTAACTTTAACTCACTTTCACGCTTATGCTCTCTCTCTCTCTCTCTCTCTCTCTCTCAGGTTCCCTCTTTCTCTTCTCTCTCTCCTCTCCTTCCTCTCCTTCCCCTAGCTCTCCTTTTCTCTCTCTCTGTCTTCCTCTCTCTCTTTCTCTCGTTCTCTCCTCTCTCTCTCAATCTCTCTCTCTCTCTTCTCTCTCTTGTAAGGATATCTGTGGAGGGGGCCTATCGTAAATACATTATCTAAGTGATATTGTACGTAAAAGCAGGTTGAGAGAATAAGGGCCCAGAGGTGGGCATAATTTGTCAATGCATAGCGAGCCAGTGACATGTTCGCCACCAGTCCACAGTCCCTAACCAAGGTATATCCTACCTTGGATATACCCCATTTCAAAGGGGAAGCCCCTGCATCCAACCCCTCAAAAGGAATCAGGAGATAGAGTCTTGGATAAGGGCCATTGAGAACATCGTTAGGCCGTCCTCAAGTGACTCTTACATACGGTCAGCCCTTGCCCGCTGCAGGAGAAGAGCTGAGGCCATAATCAATTCAGAGTGCTTTTACCGCATTGAAGACTGGGGTGTCTTTAAACAAGAAAATAAGACGTAAGTTCAGTGGCACTTTCTCAGCTGCAGACTTCTTTAAAGTCCTGTATGACCAGACCATGAGGGATACGCAGACCCCCATGGATTATTTCCTCCAGATTGAAGGATCGGTATATCAAGGCTGCCATGACCATCGTGAGGCAATTGGGGAGCCTTCTGAACTTGTAAGAAGGGTTTTCCTTTCGGGAAACCCATTTTGGATGAGGGATTTCCTGGTGCTGAAGGAAGACTGTAGTGCCATGCAATTAGTTTGAGACGGCCCAAGGCTGTGGAATAATCGCCATGGCATAAAGCATGGTCTACCCTCTGACCCCCACTCTCATGATCCTCGGCGACAACATGACCCCTATATAAGACAGAACCGGATAGCGGCTCCTGTTGCTGCTGTTGGAAGCAACTGCATCCCCCAGGGTATCCCAGCACCAATATTTGGTGTGAATATCCCCGGGATTTTCAGGGCATAGTAGGGGGGCCAGGACGGCCTCTCGTGGCACTCAATATTAACGGTTACACCCTAATGTGTTTTATAGTACAGGGAGTGAGGCAAAAACTAATCAAGCCTTCAATTCTCAAACGAATTGACCCAGACCGTAAATTATGCTACCAGCAATGTAACAGAGCAATACAGGGAGTGACAGGATCTCACATTTTCCCCCTAACAGAGGTTTTCTCCCTTTTTATCTGGACAACTGGACACTCCAACATTGTGCCCTTGTTTGAAAATTTCCCTTTTCCTGGGGATTTTTCTCCTGGGTAGACTTGCTTAGGAAGGTAAAGGGTTTCACTAAACTTTGGAAGCAGATCTTCCTCACGGCACACTTACCTTGGGGAACCAACTGTATTCGGTTGTGTTTTACAGATACATCATCCCTTCACATATCATTAATCAGCACTCGTTGTGTTCCCAATTTACACCAGGAAGCTCCAGTGCATCTGCTAAAGAAAAATGAAATTCCGCCCATACAGGACGCTTTTGGAAGCTGTTGTAGCTCGTGCGGGTTTCAGCAGATGGAGACATCATGATAAGTCCATCCATCACCAAAAAAATTTGGACACCCCTTACCTCTTCCCAAAGGGCTAGGGGCCTTCTTTATGGAGAGGCACTATTTTGGAAAAAGGGGGAAAAAATGCGGGGCCAGTATGAAAGGAAATATCTAATGGGAAAGACGCCCAAAAAACCATAAAGGGCCCCACAAAAAACCTTTTAAAAGGGGAAACCTGCTAAGGGTGCCTAAAGCCATCACCATTTTTCTGTAGGCTACTTTTTGATTGCGGGAAAAACACGGGGGACAATTGGTTACATATGCCTGAACATCTTTGAGCTGTTTGGGCCCAAATAATCCCATAAAATTTGGGCTTTCTAAATTTTTTGTGAATCCCAGAATGAGATCCATGGGGGGTAGGTGTGCTATTTTTAGTGCAAAATTTCCCTGGGGGTTTAAAGGGAAAACTTACCACTGATAGATATGCGATCAGGTTTATCCCAAAACCCGGGGAACCAACTCATTTTTTCATTTAAATTCTGTAGGGGTTAAATTTAACTTCTTTGGGGGCCCCTTTAAACCGGGGGGTCTTTCAAATGGGCGCCCCGATTCTGCTAACTGAGGATCTTTCTCCTTTTCCCATGGTTTAGTTCTGGGAGAGTTTAAGAAAATCACAAAACTAGAAACCCTGGCGAGGACAGCAGATCGTAAAACCTGTTTTGTTGGCCCTTCCTATATTTATTAAAAAAGTATAAAATGACGGGGTCATGGGCATCCCTTTTCATGCTTGGAGATTTTGTTTTCCCTTGTAAAACAAGGGTACCAGGGGGGCGGGGGTTCAGTATACACAAAAAAACTCCCCCAAAAAAGTATGGGTAAAAAAGGACCCTCACACCCTAAACTACGCAAGTGTCTAAAGTCAATATTTGGATACCTGGTCTCAGCAGCCCTAAATTTCCGACTTTTATGGCAATGCATGGGGGTTTGTTCAGCATTTTTTTTGCACCCAAGACAGGCCCCTAATGACAACCCCGGGGGAATCTGTATGAATCTCAAATTTTTTATTAAAACCCGGGCCCTCCCGAAAGAAGGGGGCATTTACTGGGACATTCTTTCATTTCTAAAAACGCCAGTTTTGTTCACCCCCCAAATTGCCATTTCTGGTTTTTTCTTCGGGCGGGGAGAGGTTATAGTAGCAAAAATTATTTATGTTTCCCTAAAAAAACCCAAGTAGCCCCCAAAGGAAGGGCGTTTTACTTTCTCTGATTTTCCCAAAGGGGGCTGGAATTGAAAGGGCCCAAAAAACCTTCCCTTTACCCGGTAAAAACACCTTCAGGTGAAAGGAAAAAGCCCAAGAATTAATGGTTTTTTTGGCGGCGAAGTTGAAATTCCCCAAAAATTGAGCTTTAAAAGGGCCCTTTAGGGCCCTAAATTCAAATGAGGTGTTTTAAAAAAACCTTAGATGATGCATCATCCAAGTAGCACTTTGTATTCTGCCAAGAACCGCGGGCTAATCCCACTTTGGGTTTGGTCCTTTGAAATGTGGTTGGGGCATTTGGACGGCCCAAAAAGGGGAGGGAACAAAGGGAAAAAGTCGATAGCCATCAAAAACGCGGTTTTGGGGTCGGTCAGAGGGGCCCGACTTCAACGGGTCCAATAAGCTAAAGGGGCACCCTTTCTGACAGGGTTCCTTTTACCCCAGCACAGGGGACCGTAGGGGGGCTTCATTTGCCCCCTTTTTTGAGAGATTTCCCAAACCCCAAATTTTTTTCCATTTGTTCGTCCCGTTTGCCTTTTCCACTGCCCCAAAAAAATTTCAGAGGACCATCAATGTGGTATTACTGCAAAAAGTTTTGCCTTTGGAACAGGAAAAATCCTCATTTTTGGGCGGGACATACGTGCTATTTAAAAGACGGAAATTTTTCCCCTCAAAAGAATTTAAAAAAAATTAAACCATAGCAGAATTCAAAACTGAAGAGGGATGTTGTGTTACCGGTTGGCATATCCCTGATCGCATATGCTATCAGCGGGTGGGTTCCTTCAAACCTAAAGGAAATTTTTTGCCCCTAAAAGTAGCCCCCACCTACCACCCAGGGCATTCCCCCGGCATTCACAAAACTTTTTTGAGAATGCCCATTCTATGTATTTTTTTGGCCAAAGGAAATTCTAAAGTGTTCGGGGGCCTATGAAACCCAAATTTGGCCATTTGGGTAAAAGGCAATCAAGAAGGGGCCTAAAAAGGTGGGGGTGGCGGGAGGAAAACCCTTAGCAGATTTTCCCTTTAGAGGGGGTTTTTCCCCGAGGGAAATTGAGGATTTTGGGACATTTATTCCCTTTGATTTTTCCCCTTTTTTTAAAAGGGACCAGCTTTTCCAGATTTCTCCAGCTGGGGGGGGGGGGGCCCTTTTCTCCAAAAAGAGAGGCACAAAGCCTTGGTATGAGGTAAGGGATATTAAATTTTTGGTTTGATGAGGGGACTTATCAAATGTCCCATCTGCTGTACCCCCCACGAGCTACAACGTTTCCCCAAAAACGCCCCTGAAATGAGGCGGAAATTTTAGTTTTCTTTAGCAATGCACTGGAGCTTCCTGGTGTAAAATTTGGGGAAAAAAACGAGGGGCTGATTAATGGGAAAGTGAAGGGATGATGTATCGGGATACCAAAAACCGAATACAGTTTGGTTCCCCAAGGTAAGTGTTGCCGTGAGGAAGATCCCGCTTCCAAAAATATTTTAACCTTACCTTCCTAAGCAATTTTACCCCCCGGGGAACATCCCCAGGAAAAGGGAAATTTTTAACAAGGGGCACAAGGTTTGGGGGGTCCAAATTGTCCCGATAAAAAGGGGAAAACCTTCCCCGTTTTGGGGAAAAAGTAGAGATACCTGGGCACTCCCTGTATTGCCTTTTTACATTTCTGGTGCATAATTTCCCGGGCGGGGGCAAAATTTGTTTGAAAAATTGAAGGCTTGATTAAATATTGGGCCCCAATCCCCGTATCTATAAAAAAACATTAGGGTTTTAAAAGTTAAAAAATTGAAATGCCCCGAGAGGCCGTTTCCCGGCCCGTACTATGCCCCGAAGTCCGGGATATTCACACCCAAAAATTGGGGTGGTATACCCTTGGGGGATGCCGTTGCTTCAAAAAGCAGGCAAAAGGAAGCCGCATCCGGTTTTCTTTTTATAGGGGGCATGTTGTCGCCGAAAAGGGTCATGAGAGTGGGTGGTCAGAGGGGAGGGCCCATGCTTTAAAGCCATGGCGATTTTTCCCCAGCCCTTTTTTCCGTTTCAGCTAATTTCATGGGGGAAATACGTTTCCTTCAGCACCCGGAAATCCCTCACCAAAAGGGATACCCGACAGGAAAACCCTTCTTACAAGTTCAGAAGGCTCCCCAAAAGGGCCCCACGATGGTCTGGCAGCCTTGAATAACCCAAACCTTCAATCTGGAGGAAAAAATCCATGGGGGTCCTTTTCGTTTTCCCTCATGGTCTTGGGAAAACAGGACTTTAAAGAAGTCTGCAGGGTGAGTAAATGGCCCCTGAACTTTCGTCTTAGTTCCTTTTTTTTAAAAGGAAAAACCCGTTCCCTTTAATTTCGGTAAAAAACCTCTTATTGATTTTGGCCTCAGCCTTCTCCCCGGGAGCTTTACATTGCTGACCGTATGTAAGAGTCACTTGAGGCGGCCCTAACGATGTTTTCAATGGCCCTTATCCAAGACTCTATCTCCTGATTCCTTTGAGGGGGTTGGATGCAGGGGCTTCCCCTTTGAAATGGGGTATATCCAAGGTAGGATATACCTTGGTTAGGGACTGTGACTGGTGGCGAACATGTCACTGGCTCGCTATGCATTGACAAATTATGCCCACCTCTGGGCCCTTATTCTCTAAACTGCTTCACGTAAAATATCACTTAGATAATGTATTTACGATAGGCCCCCTCCACAGATATCCTTACAAGAGAGAGAGAGAGAGAGAGAGAGAGAGAGAGAGAGAGAGAGACAATAAGAGAGAAATAAATATAGTGAGAGAGAAGAGAGAGAGAATTGAGAGAGAGAGGAGAGACGAGAGAAGAGAGGGGGAAGACAGAGAGAGAGAGAGGAGAGCTAGGGGAAGGAGAGGAAGGAGAGAGAGAGAGAGAAGAGAAAAAAGGGGAGACCTGAGAGAGAGAGAGAGAGAGAGAGAGAGAGCATAAGCGTGAAAGTGAGTTAAAGTTAGAGAGAGAGAGAGAGAGAGAGAGAAGAGAAGAGAGAGAGGAGAGAAGAGAGAGAGAGAGAGAGAGAGAGAGAGAAAAGCGAGAAGAAATTTAAGGGGTTTTGCTATTATTGTGGAAAACTTGGTCCCAAATTAAGGCGTGTTGGCAGAAATACCGAGATCAGATCTCAAAAACAGATGAAGCAGTATCTATTAGTAATGGATCTAGCTTGAAAGGAACTGATGTAACAAATAGCCAGAATTCGTTATTGAGAGTAGCAACCAAAGGGGTTGTTGGAGAGCAGGACAAGCCGGTCTCACTTATAAATATTGGACTCCATGAGTATGTCCTGTGTGGACACTAAGGTATCTTCCTGTGTGGAGAGTAAACCTTGGATATCTTGTGTAGATAAAAAAAAACAAAAAAACATGCCAGCCTGTGTGGTGGCAATTAACAATGTAGAGCTGGGAGTCGGGTTGGGGCCCCTTTATAACTAATGAGCAGTAGTGATCCCCCAGCCTGTGTGGTTGAAAATTGTGAAGCCTATGTGGCACCTAGAGTTTGGTCCAGCCTGTGTAGATACTGTAGAGGAACCCTTGTGTAGCTAACAAACGTGATGTAAGTGAGCATGACTTAGGTACGTACCGATCATTTATCTCTTGTTACAGTTGGGGTTTGCATCTATTTACGATCACCATTTTGAAGAACCCTGGTGATTACAATCGCTCTTGTTTGGGTTCAGTGGGTACCTGTGAAAGCGACTGGTAGGATTGTTGTGTTGAGAGGACGGGTGTGGTGTAAAAAGTGTACCCATTGCCTCTGTTTTCCTTCAGTCGGACCTGTTCGTGGGTCAAGTGTCAGTGGGAGTGGTGCAGTTTTGCCAGTCTCTGGAGTGACTTTATCATGGTAATAATCTAGCTGGAGGAAGAGTTCATGCTGTTCCTGTTATGTCAGAGTTCCCAGTAAACTCGGAAGAGACTGAGAGTTTGGTACAAGAGTTGCCAGATGTATTTCCTGTTTGTGCGGTGACTCGTTCGATGCCCTGCTCGTAGAGAGTGAATTGCGCCCACTCCTTCTCTCTATGGTCAAAGCCACTTTTTTCCCCTTTCTACTGGGAAATCCACTCGGCTTTATCTAGAGGGGGCACTATTAATTAACGTCAAGTGTGATCTCTCCTGTAACATTACCTGAGTCATACTCTTGATGACCCCCACTATAAAATATAATAATCATAAGAGGGTTACTGATGATCTAATTTCAGTCTTAGAGGTAACTGAGAGAAGGGTAATATCAAACAATTGATAATCTTACATTTCTTGATATATTAAATTATAAATCATTAAACTTGTACAACTAAAAATCCTTAATTGTCCACTTCTCCCTAATGTGTGTAGTATAACTGTCCTTCTCTTATGTCTTCCCTTCTTGAATCCTTTGTCTGTACAGACTTTCCTCAAATTCCTTCATTTCTTCTCTGTATCAGTTCAGAGGATTCCTAGGATGGCATCTGCTTTACAATCTGGTGGATCTCTCCAAAGGACTTCTCATGGAGCAAACACAACAAAAAGAACAAATACACAAAACCCATTCCTAAAAAAAGAAACAAGGGTTCTTTTTAGGAATGATAAAACAATAAAAGATTAAATAAAAACTAATTTCTTGTAGGAACATAACTACTTTTGACAAACAAACAAATTGGCATATATTCATGCCTTTTATATACGATCTGAGTAGTTTTAATATTCATACTTATATTATATTTATGAAACCCTCATTTTAGCATAGATAGTATTATTCTATTATAAACTTCATTAACATTTACTCCTTGAATGGGTTTTAAACCCCTCAATAAAAACAGAGAAACATCTGAATGGTATCCAAGTGCCACGTGTCAGCCACTAGCTGTGAAGAAGATATTCTATTTACCCGGGTTTTCCCCAATTTGTTCTAAAATGATTACCTTGTTATTGTTCTGAAAATCTGATCTATAGTATTTTAATTTTATTATTGATATTAGAAACAGCTGAATGTTCTTTCTTACTTCTGGTATTTAAAGAATTTTACTAACCTCTTTCGGGCATTTACCAGGCACTTGTTTTGGTTCTCTCTCACTCCCCCTGGTTATGGTTATAATATCGGTTTAATACTGTATATTCTTAACATTTTAATATCTACTCGGTCACATATATTACAAGCATATGGTTCGTCTTAATCATACATGCATAATACTTAAATGAATTTCTCCAGAACCCAAAATGAATACATATTGGTTTCTTCATTAAAATCCATTATAGAACCTTAATATTGTTACGCCGCCGCCTCGTCTCTCTCTGCCACCAACACAAAGCAGGCTAGGCAGACGGCGTGCTATCCACAGGGTCGTGAACACTGAACATGTTCCAAGAGGCACCGAGCACCACAGCGTCCCAGAACACCACGAGGGGAAAAGCCAAGTGGCGAGGCAGGGCCGAAATACACACAAAATGACAGTCTTTCCTTTTTTTTGCACAAGTTTTACCCGTACACTTTTCTAAAGGCACAATACGGGGGGGAAACCAGCATGTCATACTGCACGATACAGCTTATAACAGGGCAACACAAATTTTCAGGTCACAAGGGCACACACGAGTTCTTCACCGGAGCAGAAACCCAACTCGTCTCTCTTGGCTTGTTCCTTCCGCTCCTCCGCTCACAGCCAGTTGGGCGTCATTTTTTGCCCAGGTCCCTTCATGTTAACACATGCCCAGGTCACCTTTTTTCATGTTAAAACACATGTTTCGCACAGAGACAAAGACCCACTGGTGTAGCAATGTAATAAGCAACAGTGAAATATAACTGCTACCCTCTAATTAGAGAGAATGCCTTGTGGGGGAAACAAAGAAAACTGAACTTTGTAGGGTAAACTCGCATATTTACACTGTTTCCTTATCTTAGTGTAATAATATAAACATCTGATACAAAAATAGTAAATTTTTTATCTTTCTAAGAAAATAGAATATCATCTTTCTCAATAATTATTTAAGTACTAATTATTTTATCAGCTAAAAACTAATTAAGTAACATATGAGTAAAGACCAAGTAAGTGAGGTATAAAAAGGGTGGTCACAGCCCGAATTTTTGGGTCTTTTCTTACTTCGTGACCTAGTGCTCATTACACGCCTTTGGAGTTAGGGGAGACCAAAATTTCGTCGAATCAAGTATAGGAACAAATTAATCACATTTCATCAAGTATACAACCATTATCAAGATTCAAAATTCTAGTTATCATCAATATCAATATCAAAATACAAATGTCTTGTCCGCTCCTTTTCTGCTGTATTCAGAATTGTTACACTTTGAAGATTGTATACAAAGTTCCATACAAATTTTTGTATCATACTATCAGACAATACTGGGTCACTCTACCAAAATCTAGCCAGAGGATCAAATCCTTACACATTGACAGGCCCTATCTGTTGCAGGAAATCACATAAAACTTCCCCAAGCCCTATAGAAATCAGAGGATATGTTAATCGTTTCTAACCTTGAAACCGGTTGCATCATGAAGTTATTAGATACTCTAGCCTAGTGCTAAACGGGGTTCACACTTGTCATATCCAACTGAGTGGGGACCTTCAGGTAGACGTTTATTCTTACAACCCCTTAACCTAAGTTCCTAGCAATTTGTTCTATAGAAGTCGAATATATCTAATCTCAAGTATACAGGTCAACAATAGAAGTCAAAACAAACATTCATACAGATGTCCTCGATCTACTATATCCTGGTGTCCCTCATCACCCATTTATAAGGAAAAAACAATCATCATTAATCCTAACAGTTATTCTAACTCTAAGCTAAGATTCATCAAAGTCACATCCTTCCTGGCCAAGCTTCATTCTAAATATCACAATCTGGTAGTACAACTAATTTCACATCTGCGGTTTAATTTTATAGCACCAATATTAGCACCAAACACAAAATAACAATATAACTGATACCTACTAACTTGTCTTTAAAACATTCCTGTTGGCTCTGAAATTTAAACCTATTCCCTTACAACTAATGCTATATTATACGACATAATCTTCAAATCTCTTTGGTGTCGCCCAAACTCTTACATCTGTAAGTATTCTATGTTCTTCATCTGAGTTGAGATATTTCTCTTCAATTTTTTTCTAGTACCCTTTCCCCTATCAAAAAAATTTCAACTTTTCTGCAGCTCTATCCACTATACCCCCCATTAAATACATTCTCCAGTTTATAGGCACGTCCTCCATCAACCACATTAATAACCTTAAATGGTTCCTTTCCATTTCCTATTTAATTTAGCAGCAGTGTTAGGTATTAGTTGCTCAACTAGACCCATGCTTAATCCCAACTGCTAATGGTTTGTTCTTCTACTCACATTTGCCTTTTGTAAGTTTTCTCTGAGTGTTTAAATTTTAGTTTCTTTCAGCAAATTTTTCACATCTGATTTATCATCCTCATCCACCTCATCTGCTGGTAAATTAGTTGTCCAACTTCTCTGTTGGGGTGTCTCCCATAAAATGCAAAATAAGGTGAAGTACCTATGAAGTGGCACAGCTTCATTCAGCACCTTTTCAGTTTCTGAAATGTGACTGGGCCATGTATTTGGGTGTTCTTGACTCAAAATGGGAAGTACTGTCTTTAAGAGTCCCCATGGGCTGTTTCTATCACTGAGTTACCTCGAGGATGGATGGGGATGAAAATCCTTGTTTTATTCCTGCTTTCTTACAGAACTCTCTAATTCTGATCCCGTAAATCTCCTCCATTATCTGAAATCACTAATGAGGGGTTCTGAACCTACGATATCTTTCTTGAATTCAGCGGCAACTGCTGTTGTACTTTTATTTCTTAAAGAATAAATTCTCAGAAACCTAGAAAAGTGGTCATGACGTAAAACAATATCTAAACCCTGCCCTACTGCCATGCAAATCAATCAGACCTATGGATACCCTATGACCATTATCCTCTACGGGTGGTAAATCTCTCCATTGAGTGTATTATGGATCCATGTCCTTTAAATTGTTGACAAGGTTTACATGATTTTACGTTTTTTCTTCACATCTTTCAACAGAGTAGGCCAATAGAAATACTGTTTGGCTTTTTTGGGAACCGTTTTATGTTCTCCTAAATGTGAATCATTATGGGCTATAGAACAAGCCACCGGTATTAAAGACTTTGGGACTACTAGGCAAGATCTGATCTTACCCCTTTCCTCTCTTCTTAGATAAAGTGTGGTCTCTAATTTTTAAAGTGATAAAATGGTCGATTGCCTGGAATTTTGTTTTGGTATAGTGCCTCCTTCTAGAAACTATCAATTTAGTCCATATTTTATCATCCCTTTGGGCTTGTTTTCTCGACTGTCAGCCCTAAGAACCTAATATCATTACTTGGTTGGGAGGCTTCCTCACTCTGATTGCTGATAGGTTCCTATGGGCATACTAAGAGTGTCTGGTACAGTATGTTTCGTGCCTTTCTTGTACTTAATATTAAATGTAATCCCTCATTTCTAAAAATATATCTAGACATTCTAGGACAAGCTGTTCTCTTCTTAAACACAGTGGTTAATGGCTGATGGTCTGTAACTATGGTGAAAGGCTTACACCAGTGATAATGGTTGAAAAACCTACAGGCATTAATGATAGCCAATGCTTCTTTATCAGTGACTGAGTACTTCTTTTCTGTTGAATTTAACTTCTTTGAATAGTATCCTATAGGTCTTAAATCATTCTTTTCTTTCTGCATTAATACTCCACCTACGTGTGTATCACTAACATCTGTATGTATGTTCTTTAGTTTGGTCCACTTTAACTAAGACTGGGGCACTTACTAACTTATCTTTCAATGTTACAAAAGCATTATTACAGGTCTCATTCCACTCAAATTTTAAAATCTTTCCTGGTCAGATTAGTTAAAGGTTCAGCTATTTGGGCAAAATTTGGTATATGCTTCCGAAAAGATTACACATGCCAATGAATCTTCTTACTTGTTTGACACTTTGGGAGGAGGCATCTTGTTAATTGCTTCCAAGTTCTTTTTATTTGGCTTGATTCCTTTCTCTGATATGATATGTCCCCCAAAAACTCAAATTCCCTTTTGCCAAAATCACATTTGGATAAATTTACTTTCATTCCCCTCTGTTCTAACCTTTGAAATGTTTCTTGTAATCTTTTCCCCATTTGTTTTGGGAAGAGTCTGCCCAGAGAATTACATCATCTAAATAATTCCTGCACTAGCCCTTCTTAATTAATGAACTTTAAAACTTCTTGCTTTTTCCTATAAAGATTTGCAGGGCTAATTGACAAACCAAATGGGAGACACTTAAATCTGTAAAAATTTAATCCATCCAAAGAAATTAAATCTTTTGGGAAAATTCATCTAGGGCACTTGAAAATAAGCATCTTTCATGTCTAAAGTGCAGTACAATTTTCTTCCAGCACTCTCTTCTACTAGCTCTGCTAATCTAAGGAGAGGCTGTACGTCCATCTTGATTTTCTTTTTGATTGCCCTGAAATCTATGCACATACTTTTTGATCCATCACGTTTTGCCAACAAGTACTATTGGTGATAGATACGCAGCAGTGGATTCTTCAATTACACCTCTATCCATCATGTTTTGAATCATATCTGAAATTATCTTCTTGGACTGTTAAGGGTACATATACAATGGCATGCGGACTGGTTCATTAAACAACCGTAGGAATATGTGCTTCTGCTACTTTCAATCGACCTAATTCCGTCTCATCAAGTATGAAAAATTCATTGTTGTCAAGAATCACCTCTATTAGTAACTCCTTCTGGTCTTCGGGAAGATGTTTCCAGTCCAAACTTTTTAAAAAGTGTCCTCAGACGAGTCCTCCGATCACCACTAATCTGGACCGTATCACTATGAGGAACTAACTGTTGTCAATTTGACCAACATTACCTAAATATTAGTTCTCAAAAGACCTACAGCAACTCTACATTCCTCTATGGAGTCTCATTACCTTTTCATTTTTTTCTTGTGGTAAAAGTGGGAGTGAAGACTACATAGCATAATTTTCCTTGGATTCTTCTAAAAGGGTATGTGCAAGTTCTACTTTGTTACCTAATTCTACACCATAAAGGTCTAAGTATATAATTTGTTCTTCATCTATAACTGTATATTCCCCAATCTTGGCCCTGGGTGAACTTAATGGGTCTCTTTTCTAAATGGATAACTGGCATGGGCAAATCCCTTTTGTTCATCTATCACATAACAACCATTACTTAAAATTTTCCCATTAACTTTGACAATTTTCACTCCATCTTTTCAAAACAAATTATCTGTCCTAACTTGGAAATCTTTATGGGTTATTCTCAAATATGTAACTTTCCCTGGAGGACACAAGGTTTTGTGGGTTAATGTGTAACCATTTTTCTGAACCTAATTTGCAATTTTTTTCCCTTTCTAATCAGAATTCCTTCCCTACAGTCTACCATATTGATTGATCGGCCAACCGTATTATAGATCTTATACTGTTGTTCTCCCCAAAAGAGATCTTGAGTTTTCTCGTTCCAAGTAAATTTTGTTTTTCCAATCATATCAGCACCCATCAAAACAAACTGAAGTTAAATACTCATCAGGGACAAATTTTCATCTTTTTTTGAATTGAAATATTTGGGGATATTGATACTTGAACTTTAATTTTGCCTCGGACTTTGAGTAATGTGTTGGTCACTGAGTGTAGAACTTTACTCATGGGCTAGTCTTATCTTCTAAGTCAAGGTTTGAAACACACTATACTTTATCAGCATTGCAGAGGAGCCTGTATCAACAAAAGCTGAAACTTGTCTGTTATTAAGCATTATCATAAAAATAGGCGTATCGATCTTTCTAATCTGTCTGATGTTGTTTCCATAGGGGTTTCTGTTTGGGTCTGGTTATTTCCTATTGCTGCAGTAATTGCTATTCATTGTTGGGTCTCCATTATTTGGTGTCCTTGCATTAGTCTTACCAGGGCATCCAGAATGACCCCCTTTCCTTTTCCCCTCTGCTAGGCAGTCAACAACTCCTGGCAGCAGGTTTTTCCCTGAGAAGGTCCAGATAGATATTGTAGGACCTCTTCCCCCTTCTTTGTCTGGTTATTGTATGTCCTTACCATCTTAGATATGGCTACTGGTTTCCTGAAACAATTCCATTGAGAAGTATCAAGTCTACAGTTGTCCCTTCGTGAGTTGATAAAATTTTTCACCAGTTTGGCTTGCCGAAAGAAATTCAGTCGGATCAGGGAGTAATTTCCCTTTTCCAAGCCTTTTTTAAAAAGTCCCCCTTTTCCAACAATAGGGTTGGACTTTCAAAAAAAATTACTTCC
>NW_023655365.1:2500-4225 GCF_015228065.2 Penaeus monodon
TTTATTAAAGGCGAGCGCCAGTAGGCCGCGAGAAGGGGGAGGGGGGGGGGTTCGTCCCCGAGGACATCCACCGCTGAGAAAGAAAATGCCCCAAACTCCCCCAGGGGGACCAATTCTATAGGCAATTTTCTTTAGCCTGGAGGCTCTGGTGATTTTTTGCAATTTCTGAAAAACTTCATCTTGGGGAAAAATTTTCTCGTTTAAGCGGGGTTGGGGGTAGGCTTATGTTTACAAAAAAAAGGCAGAGCGAAAGAAAACACGAAAAACGGTTTTCGAAGAAAAGACAGAAAAAGGAAAAAACAGCAGGAAGAACTTCCCCTCATTCCGTTTCCCGTCCCCACCCCCCCCGTGCCCCCACCTCCTCCCCATCTTCACCACGAAGATAAGAGAAAGTAAAAAGGAACAAGAAATAAAAACTGAAAAAAGGAAAAAAGAAGAGACAAGAAGGAGGAGTTTAAAAGTGATAGGAATTATAGACCCCTTTGGCCTACGGGGTTGGAAGGGAAGGAAGGTCCCGCTTTGGTTAAAAAAACAAAAAAAAGGACTTCTTGCTACCGCTACACCAAGGTTCTAAAATTTTAAATGGGAAATCACTTGGTAAATGGAGCTTTGTGGCAACGGGCTTGCTTATATATTGTCTTTTTGGGGGTTTGTAATGTTGTGTGGTAATCAAAAATTTATGGAAAGGGGGGTGCAAACCTGCATCTTACATACAGGAGGGTAAAACCCAAAAAATGTTTTTGGGACTGAATTACCCCAACGCAAAACTTTTCTGTATATTTAATGTTTTTTAAAATGTATATATGTATATGTAAATATACCTATATATATATATATATTAATTTAAAATTATAATATTAAATATATATATTATCTATATTTTTTGTGTGTGTGTTGTGTTTAATTTTATATATTAATTAATATATATTATTAAAAATTATTAATTTAAAATTTTATATAATTAAAATTATTATATTACAAAAACCACCCACACCCCCCCCCCCACCACACACACACAAAAACCACACACACATATATATATATTATTTTATTATATAGTGTGTGTGTGGTGTGTTGGTGTGTGTGGTGTGTGTGTGTGTTGTGTGTTGGTGGTGTAAAGTATATATATAATTTTAATATTTAAAAATATATTTATATAATTCCTGGGGGATTCCCTCAAATTTTTTTTTTTCCTGAAAACCTCTACACCATGATTTTAAAAATAAAAAAAACGATAAAACATACCCCAAACGCCGTCGCGTGGGTTATCAGGGGCGCGTTTTGTTATTTTGGGAACCAGGGTACAATGTTAAAAATGCATCTGGAAGACAAAGAAAAAAGAAAACAGGGCCAATTAAGAAACACATTAAAATCGGAAGGGAAAGTAAGGGAAAAAGAAAAAGATGGGGAAAAAACATACTTCTGTAACGAAATGGGTGAACAAAAATTCAAATAAGGATCAGTGAGCCAATTTGGAAAAAAATGGGAATTTCAAAAATAAAGAAAACAAACGTTTTTTTTTCTGGAAAAAAAGAAGGAAATTATAGTACGGAGTTGCTAGATTTCAGAAAAAAAAATGCAATGCCTAAATTGGGGAAGCCCAAAAAATATCGCATTTTAAAAATCGAAACAAGCAAAACCTCATAAATTATTCATACAATGCAGCACCAACCAAAATTGCAAAAGGTGAAGAAATGAATTTTTTTATGGCTCCTCCAGATGCTT
>NW_023655367.1:0-4224 GCF_015228065.2 Penaeus monodon
TATTTTTTAAAATTTTTTATTTATTATTATTTTGTATTATTAAATTGGGTTTTAATTATTCCCAAAATACTAATAACGATATAATTAAAGATAATGATATAAATAATTATTATAAATCGTTATTATTGTTATTATTATTGTATTACTATTATTATTGTTGTGGTTATTAGTATTATTGCAAAAAATATATACTCTAAGTTCAATAATTGCAATCATAATGATAACAATTGCAATAATGATGATAATAATTGCAATAATGATGATAATGATGATGATAATGATGATAATGATGATAATGATGATGATAACGATAATAATGATGATAATCATGATAATGATGATGATAATAACAGGAATTGTGTCCATATATAATATAAAAAAGGTATAAGAAAAACATTCCCAAAAGTCGAAAAAGCGGCAAAATCTAGCGAAATATAGCCTTTTGAGAGTACACTCCAAAATGACGTTTTTTCGATTTCTTTGGTGATTTCGGCAATTATTAGGGTAATAATGATAATAATTACCAGAATTGTATTAATCATAACAATAATGATGATAAATGAGAATAAAGAGAATTTGATAACATTTGAATATTATTAAAAATATTATTATTATTATTATTATTATTATTATTATTATTATTATTATTATTATTATTATTATTATTATTATTATATTATTATTATTATTACTATTATCTTAATTATTAGTATCATTGCCAAAAAATGTATTATATCTGTAATAATAACAATAATAATAATAAGTATGAGTATGATAATAATACTGCTAGTGGTTATAATATTATTATTAGTATTATTATTGTTATTATTATCATTATTATTATTTGTACTGGTAGTATAATTGCAAAAATAATTATTATAAAGTAATAATTACAGTAATAACGATACTAATTAAGATAATGATATAAATAATTATTATAAAATCGTATTATTGTTATTATATTGTTATTACTATATTATGTGTGGTATTAGTATTATTGCAAAAATATATACTATACTCCAATAATTGCAATAATAATGATAAAATTGCAATAATGATGATAATAATTGCAATAATGATGATAATGATGATGATAATGATGATAATGATGATAATGATGATGATAACGATAATAATGATGATAATCATGATAATGATGATGATAGTAACAGGAATTGTGTCCATATATAATATAAAAAAAGTATAAGAAAAACATTCCCAAAAGTCGAAAAAGCGGCAAAATCTAGCGAAATATAGCCTTTTGAGAGTATACTCAAAATGACGTTTTTTCGATTTCTTTGGTGATTTCGGCAATTATTAGGGTAATAATGATAATAATTACCAGAATTGTATTAATCATAACAATAATGATGATAAAAGTGAGAATAAAGAGAATTTTGATAACATTTGAATATTATTAAAATTATTATTATTATTATTATTATTATTATTATTATTATTATTATTATTATTATTATTATTATTATTATTATTATTATTATTATTCTAGTATCTTAATTATTAGTATCTTGCCAAAAATCTATTATATCTGTAATTAACAATAATAATAATAAGTATAAGTATAATAATAATAATGCTAGTGGTGTATAATATTGTTATTAGTATTATTATTGTATTATTATCATTATTATTATTGTACTGGTAGTATAGTTGCTAAAAATAATATTATAACAGAATAATTACAGTAATAACGATACTAATTAAGATAATGATATAAATAATTATTATAAATCGTTTATTGTTATTATTATTTTTATTACTATATTATTGTTATGGTTATTAGTATTATTGCAAAATATATACTATAACTCAATAATTGCAATAATAATGATAACAATTGCAATAATGATGATAATAATTGCAATAATGATGATAATGATGATGATATGATGATAATGATGATGATAACGATAATAATAATGATTAATCATGATAATGATGATGATAATAACAGGAATTGTGTCCATATAAATATAAAAAAGGTATAAGAAAAACATTCCCAAAAGTTCGAATAAACGGCAAAATCTAGCGAAATATAGCCTTTTGAGAGTAACTCCAAAATGACGTTTTTTCGATTTCTGTGGTGATTTCGGCAATTATTAGGGTAATAATGATAATAATTACCAGAATTGTATTAATCATAACAATAATGATGATAAAAGTGAGAATAAAGAGAATTTTGATAACATTTGAATATACTAAATTATTATTATTGTTATTATTATTTTAGTATTATTATTAGATATTATGATTATTATTATTATTATTATTATTATTATTATTTTGATATTATTTACTATTATCTTAATTATTAGTATCATTGCCAAAAAATCTATTATATCGTAATAATAACAATAATAATAATAAGTCTAAGTATAATAATAAATAATGATAGTGGTTATACTATGTTATTAGTCTTATTATTTTTATCTATCATTATTATTATTTGTATGGTAGTATAATTGCAAAAATAATATTATAACAGTAATCAATTACTAGTAATAACGATAATAATTAAGATAATGATATAAATAATTATTATTAAAATCGTACTATTGTTATTAATATTGTTATTACTATTATTATGTTGTGTTATTAGTATTTATTGCAAAAATATATACTATAACTCCAATAATTGCAATAATAATGATGAACAATTGCAATAATGATTGTAATAAATTGCAATGAATGATGATAATGATGATAATAATGATGATAATGATGATAATGATGCTGAATAACGATAAAATGATGATAATCATGATAATGATGATGAAATAACAGGAATTGTGTCCATCGATAAATAAAAAAGGTATAAGAAAAACATTCCAAAGGTCGAAAAAGCGGCCAAAATCTAGCGAAATATAGCCTTTTTGAGAGTATACTCAAAATGACGTTTTTTCGATTTCTTGGGATTTCGGCAATTATTAGGGTAAATAATGATAATAATTACCAGTATTGTATTAATCATAACAAAAGATGATAAAAGAGAGGAATAAAGAGACTTTTGATAAACATTGAATAATACTAAAAATTATTATTATTATTATTTCTTATATTATTGATATTATATTATTATTATTTTAGTAGTATTATATTATATTATATTATTACTATTAGTATTAATATCTTAATTATTAGTATCAGTGCCAAAAAATCTATATATCTGTAGTAATAACAATAATAAAATTAAGTATAAGTATATTAATAATAATGCTAGTGGTATAATATTGTTATTAGTATATTATGTTATTATATCATTATTATATTGGTATGGTAGTTAATTGCAAAAATAATTATTAAACAGTAATAATTACAGTAATAACGATACTAATAATACTAATGATATAAATAATTATTATAAAATCGTTATTATGGTTTATTCTTATTGTTATACTAGTATTATTGGTGTGGTTATTAGTATTATTGCAAAAATATATACTATAACTCCAATAATTGCAATAATAATGATAACAATTGCAATAATGATGATAATAATTGCAATAATGATGATAATGATGATGATAATATGATAATGATGATAATGATGATGATAACGATAATAATGATGATAATCATGATAATGATGATGATAATAACAGGAATTGTGTCCATATATAATATAAAAAAGGTATAAGAAAAACATTCCCAAAAGTCGAAAAAGCGGCAAAATCTAGCGAAATATAGCCTTTTGAGAGTCTAATCCAAAATGACGTTTTTTCGATTTCTTTGGTGATTTCGGCAATTATTAGGGTAATAATGATAATAATTACCAGAATTGTATTAATCATAACAATAATGATGATAAAAGTGAGAATAAAGAGAATTTTGATAACATTTGAATATTATTAAAATTATTATTTAATTATATTATATTATATTATTATATTATTTATTTTTGTATTATTATTATTATTATATTATTATATTATTACTATATCTTAATTATTAGACATTCCAAAAATTATTAATGTATAATAACAATAAATAATAAAAAAAAAAAAAATAAATTTTTTTAATAATATTTAATCATAATTTAAAAATAATGCAAAATATTGTTATAATATTTGGTTTATTAGTTTTTATAAATGTTATTCATTATAGTTCATTATATTTTAGTGGTAAAGTTTTTAAAATTGCCCCAAAAAATAATTATTTTATAACCCAGGAAAAAAAAAAAATAAAAAAAAAAAAGGGTAATAA
>NW_023655368.1:0-4223 GCF_015228065.2 Penaeus monodon
TTAAATATATATGTGTGTGTGTGTGTGTGTGTGTGTGTGTGTGTGTGTACATATACATGTATATGTATATACTTATACATATATTTGTGTATATATATGCATATACATATTTACACACACACACACACACACACACACACACACACACACATATTTTTGGCTGGTGCTCCTTTTATGGGCCGCGCCGATGTTTACAACGAAATCCTCGTCCCCCCACACGGGCAGAAGGCCAATCACGGGTGACCTGGGACCGCCCACTTTGACCGAGAAAACATCGCGGAAGGTCCGGTGTATGTTCGGGAAGGCGACCAATCACAGGCAAGCTACTGCCGCCCCGCGAGCTCCAGAGAACCTCGTCAGAAGGACAGCAGTGCCCAAGATGAACTTGACATCTCGCCCCATCTTTTTAAGATAATCATCCGGAGTGGATATTATCTCCAAGCATCTTGGGCACCGAGGTTCTTGATTCCTTCTAACCTGGGCCGCTGTCGGTTTCCTCTGGTGAATGTAGCTCCAGGGCCTTCCCTTCCGTCACCCGCACTCTCCCGGCGATCACGGTCCTGCCTTCTGTCGGGCTTGGTGCACCGTCGCTCCTCCACCAGTCCCTCTACTCCCGGTAGCTTCTCCGGGGTGTCCTCGGCAGGCAGCTCCTCCGGGGTGTCCTCGGCGGGCAGCTCCTCTGGGGTGTCCTCGGCGGGCAGCTCCTCCGGGGTGTCCTCGGCGGGCAGCTCCTCCGGGGTGTCCTCGGCGGGCAGCTCCTCCGGGGTGTCCTCGGCGGGCAGCTCCTCCGGCAGGTCCTCGGCAGGCAGCTCCTCCGGCGTGTCCTCGGCAGGCAGCTCCTGCGGCATGTCCTCGGCAGGCAGCTCCTCCGGCATATCTCGGCAGGCAGCTCCTCCGGCATATCCTCGGCAGGCAGCTCCTCCGGCATATCCTCGGCAGGCAGCTCCTCCGGCATATCCTCGCAGGCAGCTCCTCCGGCATATCCTCGGCAGGCAGCTCCTCCGGCATCTCCTCGGCAGGCAGCTCCTCCGGCAAGTCCTCGGCAGGCAGCTCCTCCGGCAAGTCCTCGGCAGGCAGCTCCTCCGGCAAGTCCTCGGCAGGCAGCTCCTCCGGCAGTCCGTTGCCCACCAGCCCCTTGGGCGGGCATCCCACGCGAACCGGTCGTTCGGGTGCATGTCTATCACCCACCAGTTGCTTCTCCTGCGCGTCCTCGGCAGGCAGTTTCTCCTGCGCGTCCCCGGCGGGCAGTTTCTCCTGTGCGTCCCCGGCGGGCAGTTTCTCCTGCGCGTCCCCGGCGGGCAGTTTCTCCTGCGCGTCCCCGGCGGGCAGTTTCTCATGTGCGTCCTGGGCAGACAGTTCCTCCTGCGCGTCCTGGGCAGGCAGTTCCTCCTGGGCAGGCGACGACTCATCCGGTGCGTCCTGGGCAGGCGACGACTCATCCGGTGCGTCCTGGGCAGGCGACGGCTCATCCGGTGCGTCCTGGGCAGGCGACGGCTCATCCGGCGCGTCCTGGGCAGGCGACGACTCATCCGGCGCGTCCTGGGCAGGCGACGACTCATCCGGCGCGTCCTGGGCAGGTAGCCCTTCCGACAGCCCGATGCTCACCATCTCCTTGGGCATGCATCCCACGCCAACTGGTCGTTCGGGTGCACATCTCGCACCCACCAGTTTACCAAGCGGACATGCAACGGCGGCTAACTCCTCCGACTTACGTGCAGTCGCTTGCGTGGTGTTTCACTGTCGGCTGAGGCTTCCCCGACCGCGCCTGCTTCTTCCGACGGCCGTTCCCGGGAGCCTCCTTACGCTTCTGTCCGTCTTGCCGACAGGATTCCCGCTGCGACGGGTCCTTGGGCAGACGGAACGCGTCCAGGTGCGACTCCGTGGTCAGTCGCTCCTCTGGCCAGCGTTCTACTCCCGGGACTTGAGTTTCCCGGACGACGTGCTCCCTCGCGTCGGGAGGGCCAGAGCAAGGCCAAAAGCGGAGACCCACGTTCCTCCATAGCGCTTGCTCTGCCTTCCGACGCCTGTCCTCTTCGCGGTTCCTGCGACGCTGCTCTTCCGCCAGCTGCCTCTGTAGCTCACGTTCCCGGTAGTACAGGGCCAGCTGCTCGCGTCTGATCCTCTCCTGCTCCTGTATGTAGTGATAAAAGGCCATGCCTTCAAGGCCTAACAGATCACCTTCCTTTACGTAGTCCCTCATGGTGCCGTTTTCCAGACCGTCTGATCCTGGCAAGGTCGCCAATGTCAGGGTTCGACTTATAAAAAGATATAAGAATCAGAGCGGTCAGGTCAACGGAAACACACCAGAGGAAACATACAGAAAGGTTTACTGTTAAAGGCACTATACATACACATACATAGCAAAATATGTACAAACAGGAGCGTGGGAGTGAGAGAGGATCCAACGGAGCAGGTGAGGTCACATGGCGGAAGGGAGCACACAAGTCAGAAGTCACGGGACAACTACTGAACGAACGAACGAACAAACGAAGTAAAGAGGTGAAGAAATCCAAGGGGGGGGGGGGAAGAAGGTAAAGTGGTGAAATTGTAAGGAAGTTAGAGGTTATAAAAAGCAGGGGGGCGAAACCCCTTGCGTGGTTTATTCTATATCTCTGGTTCATGTCTGGAGCATCGAGGGGGGGGGGGGAAGTAATTGTTTGGTTTTATATTTATATTTTGTGTTTTGCTGCTGTGCTGGCAAATATTAGTAAATGGGTTAATATACTAAAGTAAACACTTCTCTTTCTTTTTTATAATAAATATATATATAATCATATATATATTTATTTGTTTAATTTTTTTTTTTTTTTTAGTTTATTTACGTTTTATGTTTTTTTTTTATGTTTTTTTTATATATTTCATAGTAACTAGGTTAGTGGAACAAAGAAAAAGGGTTAAGTGATTTTTTTTTTTTTTTTTTTTTTTTTTTTTTTTTTTTTTTAATCGAAAAAACAGTTAACAGTTAGTGATTTGCTTAGAATAGGTTAAATAAGGTTAATGGCTACATGACAATTTTTTTTTTTTTTTTTTTTTTTTTTTTTTTTTTTTTTTTTTTTTTTTTTTTTTTAACAAGAAAGTCTAATACAAAAAAAAAGAAGAAAGAAGTTGGGGAGTTCCAGGGGTCGAGAGATATAGAGTAGTACAAAAACGTGGGATAATGGGTGATGGAGGGGAAGTAAAGCTAGACAGGGACAGGCAGAAAGCGGGTGAAATGAGATGTAGGATGAGATGATGTGAGTGAAGAGAAAACAATGTTAAGGATATCTGCTAGGAGAACCGGATCAAGTGCTAAGATAATCATTGTGGGGGGATTGAATGCTATGACAACTGGGTCTGACTTTCAAGAGGGAGGGGACCAGAGGAGAGCATAAATTGCAGAGAATAACAGAATAATTGAGAAAAAGATGATAGTTAATAATTAGTAGATAAGTGGGCGAGGCAAAACAGTCAGGAACAGTTAAAATCATCAAAAAAAAAAAAAAAAAAAAAACGAACGAACGAACGAAAGAATGGAAATTGGCAAAAAAGAAAAAGGAACATAACAGGAACAACGAAACAGAACGTGGTGGGGACATAACAGGAACATAACATAAACGTAGAACATAAAACACAGTATAATAATAAGGCTTTTTTTTTTTTTTTTTTTTTTTTTTTTTTTTTTTTTTTTTGGAGTACATTATTTTTTTTCTCCCTTTTTTTCCCTAGAACATCTCCATCCTGCTCGTCCCCTGACTCGCGTGTCTGCCTTATGCAATTGCACGAGTGCACTTGCATAATCACAGGCAATCGAGTCAGAGTCCGTAGCAAGTTTGTAAGATGTTCAGTTCTTACCGTCACTCCGTTTATAGTTCGTCAGCGTTGATCCCACGACCACTAGGCGGCCGAGGCGGGCCCAAAATGACTACCGTGGTAACTTGCTTGCTTGTTGAGATTTGCGAAGTTGCTTCGCCCGGGCCTTTCACGTATGGCCCGGCCTGTGTCAGCTTTTTTTGGGTGTCTCATTTGTTGGTCTGACACTCGGTGCTTTCCGTGGCGGTGGGATTGCCAGCAGGCGCTCCTGTAGCCGTGGTGTAAGCATCTCGCATAATCTCTTTACCAGCACGACGGCTGTGTTCTGTGGGGTTTTGTCTTAGGAATTGGTGTGCACGCAATTCTCAAGTAGTGTATCAGTGTGGCGTTCGGCTCGCCGCAATGCATGCAACACCTCTCTTCATGTTTCCTAT
>NW_023655369.1:0-4223 GCF_015228065.2 Penaeus monodon
AAAATTTAAATTTTTATTTTTATTTTTGGGGCCCCCCCCCCCCAAAAAAAACCCCCCCCTTTGGGGAAATTTTTTTTTTTTTAGGGGGTTTACCCCAAAAAAAAGGGGGGGGTTTTGGGGCCCTTTTTTCCCCCCCCCCCCCCTTTTTTTTCCTTTTTTGGGGGGCCCGGGCCCCCCCCCCCCCCCCCCCTCCCCCCCCCCTCCCCCCCCCCCCCTTTCCCACCCCGGGGCCCCCGGGCCCCCTTTTTCCCCCCTTTCCCCACCCCGGGCCCCGCGCTCCTCCCGGCCCCCCCAAAATTTTCCCCCCCTCCCTTCCCCCGGGTTCCGGGGGCCCACCCAAAAACCCCCCCCCCACCCCCCCCCCCCTTTCCTCCTTCCCCCCCCTTTTCCCTTTCCCCTTTCCCCCCCCCCCCCTCTCTCTCTCTTTCCCTCCCCCCCCCCCCCCCCCCTCCTTTTTTTTTTTTCCCTTTTTTTTTCCCCCCCCTCCCCCCCCTTTACCCCCCCTTTCCCCCCCCCCTACCCCCCCCGGGAAGGGGAGGGCAAAGTTTTGGCTTCGAGGGCGAGGGGCTCCCCGGGGGGCAAAACCACACAAAAAAACCCCACCCCCCAAGGGCCCCGGGTGGGGGCCCCTTGCCCGGGGCCTGGAACCTGGCTTTTTTTTTTTACCTGTAAAAGGGGGGGGCCTTTCTTTTATCAATTTTTTTCTTACTCTTATTATCATATTATTATTATCCTTATGTCTATTATTGTTATTTCATTTTTATTACATTACCCCGTCATTATAATTAATTTATTACTGTTTTTAATTATGTTATTATTATTTTTATTATTATTGAAAAAGTTTCTTAGATTTGCTCCTAGGGTGATTGAAGTGTGAGCTAATGAACACCAAAAAAAAATAAAAAAATTGCAAAACAGATTAAAAAATTAGTAAAGCCTTCTGAGAACAGCGCTGTGCTTTTTAAAAAACATTTTTTGGACTTCTAATTTTGGATTTCCCCGGGGTTTTTGTTCAAAAAAATTATCGTACCTTTCTTTATAAGGCCAAGTGCTCCAATAACAACGGCAAAGTTTTTTTTTTTTTTAAAGCCAAAATTTTTTCCCCCCTCTTTTTCCAGGTCTTTGACTTTGATATCTTCTAAACACTTTCTTGAGATTGTCTGTCTGAAGGGAGCTCATGCCTATAAAAGGCAGGTGTTTTTTTTTTGTCCTTGATGACACATCTGGACGTTCGCCTGTTAGTACGATCTGTGTAAATTTGGGAAAAGCCCCAAAAGACTGTAGCACTTTCCCTTCATAAGGCTTGGAGGTTGTTCTACCTTTTT
This sequence comes from Penaeus monodon, assembly GCF_015228065.2. Lineage (NCBI taxonomy): Eukaryota > Metazoa > Arthropoda > Malacostraca > Decapoda > Penaeidae > Penaeus > Penaeus monodon. The sequence goes on from NW_023655369.1 coordinate 1,326, forward strand.
TTACATTTTGATAGAAAAGTGCTTGCAGATCTTCCAATGCAGATTGCCCACCTGCGTGCAATTTTTGTACTCATTGGGTGTTAATATTGAGAAACCACAAAAGGTGATAAATCGTCTCAACCTGTTTTCACAAAACCTAATTTGGGTCGTGCTTTGTGTAAATGTTACTTATATTTTCGGGAAAAACAAATTTTGTCTTGGGGGCAAGAAAAAACCCTTTTTTTTTTCCCCCTCAAGGGCCCGGATTCAAGCCATGAGGGGGCAGGGGGGTTTCTCTACTCAGCGTTTTTTGTTCAACTGAAACAAATGGGCCATGGGAGGGGGCTTTTCATCCCACCTAGATTCTATTTTTCTTTTCCGATTTTTTCTTTTTTTTTTTCTGTGTTTAGCAGCCATTGTTCGAGGTTTTCGTTTTCAGTACCTATTCCTGAAAAATTTATCTGTTTCCTTTACTACCGATGTGCCCTTTTTGGATTTTTCTTACTCTAAAAAATTTGAAGCACCCTCTTGGTTTAATCCAAGTATTGCAAGGACCGTCGTTGCTGTTTGTATAAAAAATTCCAACTGATCACCCCCCTACCTTTTTAACTCTGGGACGACAGACGGTCTACGTGATTTAGGGGGATACTTCTGCTGCACCAATGTTTCCCAAATTTTGGTCTCAATTTTTTATTCACTAATTCCATCTTCCTTAAAAAATATATGAACCCCAGGATTGCAAAGTTTTAAATTTGGGGTTTTTAGTTTTTTTTTGGGTTTTAATTCCGTTTTCAGATTGACCTTTCTCTTCGGATGCATTCTATCCCTATCTTTTTTTTTCATCTTCGTTGTTGTTACCATCCCTTTGTTTACTCCTAAATTATAGGTTACTTCCGATCTAATTGTTTTTACAGTATCAACCTTCATCTATATTTGGCAGATCACTAAACGCTTTAAAGGTTTTCAAAAACCCTTCCCTTTCACCATCATTTATTATTATTATTATTATTATTATTTTTTATTTTATTATTATTATTTTTTATAATTTTTTTTGTGTTTTTGGTTTTTGGTTTTTGGGTTTTTATTTTTATTTTTAATATTATTATTATTACGTTTTTTATTTTTATTAAACTATACTATTGTTATTTTCACCATTATTATTATTTTTATTATTTTATTTTTATTATTATTTTTAATTTTTACTATATTTTCTTTGCTGTTGTATTTTAAAAAATTATATTGTTATCACTTGATCATTGGGTCATGTCCATTATCATGATCTCATCCCACCTTTCATGTTATTATTTTTACATCTTCAACAATACTAAAGATAACAAAAACACAAAAAAACCAAAACAAAAATCAATATAAAATATAAAATTGGGGGATCAATTATTTAAAAATTTCCCCAAAGGAAGGCCCCTAAAAGGAAACAGGAAAATTTAATCATCATCAACCTCTTAAGCAAAAATATAAAGCGAAAAGCCCTTAAATGCGGCCCTTTTTTTTTTTTATATCTCCGTTATCGGGGGAAAAAAACAGTTAACATTTCTTTTTTTTCTATGTTGGGTTTTTTTTTTTCTTTTTATGGTTTGCTTATTTTCTTTCTTATTTTGAAAACTATTTGTTTTGTAAAAGAGGCCGATAAAACTATGAAACAACAACGGAAAAAAAAAACCCCCCCAAAAAAAACACTCAACATGTTTTTTATTGCCAGGGAGGGTTTATGTAAAATTTGTCACAAAATATATTTTGTCCTCCTTTGGTCGCCTTTGGGCAACTCTTCTCCCCAGGTTTCCAGGTGATCGTCGAACACTTTTGGAATGTTTTAGGCGGCGGGGTCCAGCCCCGATGACAGTCTGGCCACCATTATTTTTTTAATGTCGTCAGGTGGGATACACCTCTTTTTTTATTTGCGTTTTGCTGTTACAAACTGTAAGGGTTTTTACACACTCAGAAACATATATAATAGATTATTAAAAATATATAAATATAATATTATATAATATTAAAATTTTTATAATATATACAACAAAATATATAAAATATAAATATTAAAATAATATATATATTTTATAATTTAAAAATTATATAATATATAATATAAACCCAAAACCCCAGCACAACACACACCCCACACAACACACCCACACCCCACCACAAACACACACACCCCACACCCCCACACACACACACAACACACCACACACAACTATATAATATTATATAAAATATTTTAATTATATATATATATATATATTATATATGCATGTTTGTTGGGGGTGTGCGTGTGTGTGTGTGTGTGCGTGGTGGGGGTGTGTTTTGGGGTGTTTTGTGTTTTGTGTGGGTCGTGTGCCCTTTTGCGTTGCGTGTGCGTGCGTGCGTGCGTGCGTTTGCGTGCCATGGGTGAGCACGAAAGGCCTTTCCCACCCCCCCCCCCCCCCCCCCGGTCGCCGCCCCGTCGCCGCCTCCCTTGATGGCCCCCTCGGGGGGCCGCCGCAGCACGATGCTCTCTACGGGTGAGTGCGCGGGCTGGGCGGCCCGGCCTGACCTGCTCGGCGGGGGGGCAGGACCCGCGGCCCCCGGCGGGGGCCCCCCCGGGGGCCTCTGGTCAAAGCAGGGCGCCTCACCGTCGGGGTGAATCCGGTTCCATTTATCCTGAGCAGCGAGTACTTCCCCCCCGCCCGGGCCTGGTAAGGACGCAGACAGACCGCGCTTTTGCGTGGTCGCTCGACAATACCCACGGGCACACACACCCACACACACCACACACAACACACAACACAACACCAACACACCACACACCACACACACACACACACACAACACAAACAAAACAACACAAACCCCACACACACAACAACCACCCCCCCCCCCCACACACACACACACAAACCACACAAAAAACACACACACCCA
>NW_023655370.1:2500-4222 GCF_015228065.2 Penaeus monodon
TAACAAACCTAACCCAAACCTAACCTAAACCTAAACCAAACCTAACCCAAACCTAATCCAAACTTAACGAAAAACCTAACCAAAACCTAACTAAACCTATCCTAAACCTATCCTAAACCTATCCAAACATAACCTAAACCTTAACTTACATAACATAAACCTAAACCTAAAGGTATCCTTGCTTTTTGCAAACGTAACGTAACTAATACATATATTTTATATATATAATATATAATATATTATATTATATTTTATTTTTATAATATATATATATATATGTGTGTGTGTGTGTGTTTATGTGTGTGTGGTGTTTTGTGGTGTGTGTGTGTGTGTGTGGGGGGTGTGTGTGTGTGTGAGTTTGTGTGTGTGTGTGTGTTGTGTGTGTGTGTGTATCTACATATATGTATATACGGGCTCAATATTTATATATATATATATATAATATATATATATAATATATAATGTATATATATATAATATATATATATATATTAATATTATAAATAAATAAATATATATACATATATATATATATTAAAATATATATAAAATATATATATAATATATGTATTCCTGTTGTGAGCATATACGTATATGTAATTTTCTTTGTTATTTGAATGACAGATCAGCTCGTTTCATAGTCTTTAAATATTTTTTCGATCCTATATGCATCATTTCTATTTAGCAATATTTTAGGGTAAGACATATACATAAATAAAAAAAAACATCATATTTCAAAATAAATACAATAGTTTCACACACACCCCAAAAAATAGATTCTTAATTTTTTTTGGTTTCTGTTCTTCATTTATTTCTTTAGTGGCGATCAGAACCAACTTGCCCCTTCCTCTTCATTTTCTAGGTGAAAATATTTTTTTTTGTTTGGGCTCCAGTATGGGAGATGGATTTTGTGCAAAAGAAGAAGACTGGAAAGAGATTACAGACATGATTATTAAAATTAACACTGCCCTGTTTGCACTTCCGCATAGAGTGAATATTGCCTTGCTAGCGACTTACGAGCATACAGGAGAGCAAACCCTGTCCCATGCCAGGTGTTGGAGGAAAGACACGGGCCCTTTTTTTCACTCAAGCACAACAGCTCGGGAAATACCTCAGGGCATTCGTATAAAGAAAAGGAGATACTTACAATTTTCCCTCTAAAGAAACCTTGTACACATACTGAACATAAAAAAATATTTTATAACCTTTATACATCTCGTATAAAGTGGAAACTGAGAACTTGTATTTTTATATACTTGGACCAATCCACGGACAGTATATATATGTATATATATAATATATATATATATATATATATATTTTATATATATATATATATATATGTAAATATGAAAATAGATAAACAGTACATACATATGTAAATATATATATATATATATATATATATATATATATTCCTTATCTACTACCTATCTATTTCTATTTCTATACATATATATCTGTGTTTGAAAATGTTTATATATATAAACGCACACAAACAGAAACACAAACAGACACACACACACACACACACACACACAAACAGACACACACACACACACACAGACACACACATACACAAAACACACACCACACAACACCAACACAAAACCACACACACACACACACACAAAAAAAAAAAAAAAAAAACACACACAAAAAAAAATTATTATATATTTTACAAAATATATATATAATTTTATTATATTATAATATATAAAA
>NW_023655371.1:0-4222 GCF_015228065.2 Penaeus monodon
TTTATAATAATATATATAAAATAAATATATATATATAATATTTTAATTTTTTTTTATATAGTTTTTTTTATATATATATATATCTAATATATATAATATATTATTTTATATATATATATATATATACCGTCGCCCTCTTCACCCTCTTAACTGCAAGTTAATCTTTCGCCCGATGAACTCTCTCCTCGCAACCGGCCCTCCCTCTACTTTAAGGTGGGTTTCTATGTTGTTCTTTGTGGGCCCCCTGCGTAAACAGTACTTTGGCAACATAGGTGCCAGTTTCACTAAGCATCTGTCCTTAACATAATTACGCTTTCATCGAGGGGAAAACAAAAACACAGATGGGGTTGGTCAGCAGCCATATCGTCTTTCCTTCCCCTGATATTCACATCTGCAACTGTTTAATCATCCATAATCACTATGCTGCCTATTTTAAACTGAATAGCGATATCTCCTGCCCACAGCCCCCTAGCTTCCAACAAACCCCCGTCTTCTTCGTTCTGCCGGCCACCCGTCGCTAAACCGCCTGATTTTTCGATCTCATCTGACCTACCTTCACTTCCGTTCACCTACCCTCACCTGCCCGTGTTTAGGGGGTTACCTCTCCTTTCTCTCTTTTATACCTCCCTCCTTTCCCCTTCCCCATCAGAACTGAAGATGATACCCGGAGAAATTCGAAACTGTTGTCTCTTATTTAATAAATCTAGTTTGTCATTTGGAGTTTTTTTTCTACCAGACACCATACATACACACATATAGATAGATAGAGAGACAGATAGATAGACAGATATATTATATATTTTATAATTTTATATATATATCTTATATATATATATATATATATTTATACATATTATATTCTTTTTTATATATATTATATATATATATCTATATTGATATATCTATATATAAATATATATATATATATTATACATTAAAATATCTATTATATATATATAATATATATATATATTATATATTTATGATTAAATACCCCACACATACACACACACACACACACACCACACACACACACCACACACACATACACACACACACACAATATATATATAAAATTTATATAAAATATTATATAAATTATATTTAAAATTATATTAATAATATTATAATAATATATTCATTATTATTATATTAATATTATAATATAATTATATCATTTTATTATTATATATATATAATTTAAAAATATATATAATTTTAAAAATACTTTTTATTATATTTTATTAAAATATTTTAAAAATATATCTTATATTATATATTAAAAATTTTTATATATTATATTACAGTTTGTATAATATTTTATTATATATAATATATATTTTTATATAATTATACCACTGTATTTTTATATAATATTTATCCGTTTGTATTTTATTTCTTATTTTTTATATAAAAACTTTTTATATATATATTATAATATATATTAAAAACAGTTTGTTATTATTTTATATTATAATTTAATATACCCAAATGTATATATATAAAATATATTATATATATATTATACATTTGTTTTAAAATTTATATTTTATATATATTAATTTTACAAAAATGTATTATATTATATTATTTTATCTATTATTTATATATATATATTTACGTTTGTATATATATAATTCTCTCTATTTTATTATTATATTTTAAAATTTATATATTTCCAAAATGTATATTTAAAATTTATTTATAAATTTCTTTTTATATTATTTATATTTATTATAATTTTTTTTCTTTCCCCTTTTTCTTTTATTTTTATATATATTTATATTCTATTTTAAATTTATATATATATTATTATATTTAAAATATCTATTTTATTATATTATTATATTATTTTATAATATTCTATTTTATTTATATATATTTAAATTTTTTATATTTCTATTTTTATATTAAAAATTTTTAAATTTTATATTAATTTAAATTATATCTTTGGTGTGTTTTGTATGTGTGGTGTGTGTGTGTGTGTGGGTGTGGTGGGGGTGTGTGTGTAGTGTTGTGTTTTTAATCATATATATATATATATATATCTATATTATATATATATATATTATATTTTATCTATATCTTATCATCCTATCTATTCTATCTATTATATCTCTTATTTTATCTTTTATATTTATATTATGTATTATCCTATTATATCTCTACTATTTTATTATTCTCTTCCTCTCTATATTATCTCTGTCTATCTTCTGTCTCTCTATCTATCTTATGTGTGTATGTATGTGTGTCTGGTAAAAAAAAACCCTCATCCCACAACTAGATTTATTAATAAGAGACCCCGTTTCGAATTTCTCCTGGGTATCATCTTCAGTTCTGAGGGGGAAAGGGGAAAGGAGGGAGTATAAAGAGAGAAAGGAGAGGTAACGCCCAAAACAGGGGGCAGGTGGGTAGGTGAACGGAAGTGAAGGTAGTCAATGAGATCGAAAATCAGGCGGTTTAGCGAGGGGTGGCCGGCAGAACGAAGAAGACGGAGGGTTTTTGAAGCTAGGAGGCTGTGGGCAGGAGATATCCGCTATTCAGTTTAAAATTAGGCAGCATAGTGATTTTGGATGATTAAACCAGTCCTGCGATGTGAATATCAGGGGAAGGAAAGACGATATGTGCTGCTGACCATCCATCTGTGTTGTTGTGTTCCCTCGATGCAGCGTAAATTTTGTTAAGACAGATGCTTTGTGAAACTGGCCCTATGTTGCCAAAGTACTGTTTACTGCAGGAGGCACAAAGAACACATAGCTACCCACCTTCAAGTAGAGGGAGGGCCTGGTTGCGAGGTAGAGAGTTCATTTTGGCGAAAGATTAACTTGCAGTTAAGAGGTAAAAGGGCGACGGTTATTATATATTATATAAAATTAATATATATATATATATATATAGAAATATATATATATTATATATATTATATATATATATATATATTTATTATTTTTATATATTATCTATATTATATTATATTTTTATATATCTATATATATATCTCTATATTATAAAAAAAACTCTCTATATATATCTTATATCTCTATTTTCTATCTCTATATATCTAAAATATACCAATGCCATATTATATATATGAATATGAATTATGTTATATAAAAACCATAATATATAAAGATATATTATATATTATAATTTATATATCTTCTATATATATTTATATTATATATATATTCTATTATATATTATACATTATATATATAAAATATTTATATCTTATATATTATTTTAATATATATACTATATCTATATTGTGTGTGTGTGTGTGTGTGTGTATGTATATGTTATACATATATATTTTTATATTATATATATACTTATATCTATATATATATTATCTATATATATTATTATATATCAACTTATATATTTGTTTTCTATAATTTCTTATATATCTTTATATATTAGATATATCTTAATATATATTATTATATCTTTATATATATTATATTGTGTTTTTTCTCTTTATATTATATATTATATATCTCTATCTATATATCTATTCTATCTATATACTCTTATACTATTGACTTCCTTCTGTTTTACTATCAAACCTCCTAATCTCTATTATATATTCTATTTCTCTTATCTCTTCATATATTTCTATATATCTTATTTATATTTATTTTGCTCCCCAGTGGGTCTTTGTCTCTGTGCGAACCTGTGTTAACATAAAGGGACCTGGGCAAACATGACGCAGCTGGCTGTAAGCGGGGGTGAGCGGAGGAACAAGCCAAGAGACGGAGTTGGGTGCTGCTCCTGTGAAGACCTCGTGTGTGCCCTTGTGACCTGATATAACTTTGTGTTGCCCTGTTATAAGCTGTATCGTGGAGTGTGACATGCTGGTTTCCCCCCTGTTTTGGGTCCCTATGAAAAGTGTACGGGGAAATAACTAGTGTAAATAAGGAAAGACTGTCATCGTCTGTTTATTTCGTGCCCTGCCTCCCACTTGGCATTTTCCCTCCTGGTGTTCTGGACGCTGTGGTGCTCGGTGCCTCTTGAGCTGTTCATGTTCCGACCCTGGTACACGCCCTCCCCCTAGCCGCCTTTGTTGGGGCCGAGAGACAGGGGGCCGGCGTAACAAAAGGGGTAAAGGGGTGGGGTTTGGATATTTTTGGGGAAACATTGAAAAATCCGCCGGGGGGGGGTTTAAACCCCTGGGGGGGCCCCCTACCAAGATTTGGCCCGGGGGGGCCCAAAGGGGGGG
>NW_023655372.1:0-4220 GCF_015228065.2 Penaeus monodon
ACCTTATTTTATTTTATATATTTTATATATTATTTTTATAAATATTATCTTCTATTATCATATAATGATATATATATTATATTTATATATTATCATATATATATATATTATTATTATATATATATATATATAATTTATTATATATTTATATATATTATTTTTTATATATATATTTTTATTATATATTTTTATATATATATTTATATATATATTTATATATATTATTTAATATTTTATATATTATTTAAATTTTATATATTATATTTATATTATATATATTTATATATATATATTTTTTATATATTTTATAATTTCATAAATATACACTGGGTGGCCAAGCCAGCTCATCAGTGTGGCCCAGCCCGGATAAATAAAAAAGAATGTTACCCAAAAAGGTAACACCGGCACTCTCCGTGGGAAAGGGAAATGGGGACCCTACCACGTACCCCCAAGAGCATCACAACGTAAAACTGCAATTGAGTATCTGCTGTACCCCGGCGGTCAACATACCACCGTTAAATGATATGAATTATATATTATATATATATTATTATATATATTATACATATATATAATATACATATATAATTTTAATATAAAATTTTTAAATATATATATTTAATAATTTCATATTATATTTTATATATATAATATAATTATTAAATATTATATATTATTATATTATATATACAATATAAAATTTTCCCCAATTTTTTATATATATACACATATATATATATATATATATATAAAATAATATACCCTTATATATATATATATTTTACATATATATATTATTAATATATTTTATTTCATAATATTATAAAACATTTATAATATATACATTATATTATATATAACATATTTTATATATATATTATATATTTAATTAAAATTAAAAATATATTAAAAAGAAAATAATTTTATATACATAATATATATTTTATATACACATATATTTTATATACACATATATTTTATTTACACATATATTTTTATATATACATATTATGAAAGAGGAATAAGGGAATGCCGCATTGTATCGATAAATAACAAACCCCCCCTGACCAGGACTCGAACCTAGGGTTTACTCCGGGTTGAACCGGGGGGCAGTGCTAAACCAACCATGCCACACGACCCACTAAAAGGAGTGTGCAACTAGGATCTTACTAGCTCCCTAACATTACTGGGCTACTCATACTTTTAGTAAAGACAGCGAAGTTTTTACGCTTTACTCCCCCTTGGGGCCTCGGTGGGGAAATTTATTTTGCAATTTTAAAACCTAAAGTCAGAAAGTCCTGAGGTTAAAATTTTTTTGAAAAATGGAATAATGCAATGCCGCATTGATAAACGGGTAAATAAAAACCCCCCTGACCAAAGGGCCCCGAACCCAGGTCACTCCGGGATGAAAACCCGGGGGCCCCTGCTAAAACCCAACCCTTTCCCAAAAAACCCACTAAAAGGGGGGTTTTTGGGAACTAGGGTTTTACTACTCCAAAAGACATTCCTGTCTACTCATAAATTAGTAAAACGCCCAAGTTTTACGCTCCTCCCCGTTGGGGACTCCCGGGGGAAATTGGTTTTTGCCCAAATTTAAATCCTATGTCAGATGTCCTGAGGTTTTTTTTTATAAAGATGGAATAATGCAATGCCCCTTTTATATCGAAAAATAACAAACCCCCCCTAACCAGGACTCCGGGGGCCTTTGGTCCCCCAACTCCGGGGTTTTTAAACCCGGGGGCCGTGCTAACCAACCATGCCCCAACGACCCCAAATAAAAGGAGTGTGCAACTTGGGTCTTACTAGCTCCATAGACATTAACCCGTCCCCACTCCAAAAAACCCGGGGTAATGACAGCGAAGTTTTAAAAGCTCACTCCCCGTGGGCCAAAATCGGTGGAAATTTTATTTAGCAAATTTAAATCCTAGTTTAGATGTCCTGGTAAAATTTTTTTTTAAAGATTTAATATTCAAAAAGCCGGGATTGGGTACGAAAATAACAACCCCCCTGACCAGACTTTTGAACCTAGGTCACTCCGGGGAAAGAAACCGGGGGCCAGTGCTAAACCAACCATGCCCCGACCCACTAAAAGGATTTTGGGAACTAGGATCTACTACTCCATAAACATTACCGTCTACTCATACTTGATAAAAAGACGCGAAGGTTTTAAAGCTCACTTCCCCCTGGGCCAACCGGGGGAAAAAATTTAGCAATTTAAATCCCTTGGGCAGATGTCCTGAGGTAATTTTTTTGAAAAATGGAATAATGCAATGCCGCATTGATACGAAAAAAAATAACAACCCTCCCCCACCAGGATCGAAACCCAGGTCACTCCGGGTATGAAAAACCGGGGGCCAGTGCTAAACCAACCATGCCACAAAGACCCACTAAAAGGGGTGTGCAAATAGGATCTTCTAGCTCCATAGGACCCTTAACCCGTCTACTCATACTTGAGTAATTGACAGCGAAATTTTTTCGCTCACCCCCGTGGGGACTCGGGGGAAAAGATTTAAGGGAATTTAAAAACCTATGTCAGATGTCCTGAGGTAATTTATGAAAGATGGAATAAAAGGGAATGCCGCATTGTATTGAAATAACAAACCCCCCTGACCCGGGCTCCCAAACCTAAAGGGGGCACTCCGGGGGATGAACCCCGGGGGGCCAGGGGTAAACCCAAACCCTGCCACCGACCCCCCAAAAAGGGGTGTGCAACTAGGATCTTACCCAGCTCCATAGACATTACCTGTCTACCATACTTGGTAAGACAGCGGGAAATTTTTTCGCTCACCTCCCCTTGGGGCCCCGGTGGAAATTGATTTAGCATTCAAATCCTATTCCCGATGTCCCCAGGTATATTTTTAAGGGAAAAATGGAAAATGCAATGCCGCATTTTTAAAATTTGATAAATAACAACCCCTCCCCGACCAGGACTCGAACCTAGGTCCAAAATCCGGTATTAAACCCCGGGGGCCATGCCCAAAACAACCATGCCCCAACGACCCATGGCTGGTTTGGTTTCCCCTGGCCTCCGTTTCATACCCGGAGTGACCTAGGGTTTGAGTCCTGGTCGGGGGTTGTTATTTATCGATAAAATGGGGCTTGCATTATTCCATTTTTCAAAAAATATACCTCAGACACTGACATAGGATTTTAAATTTCTAAAATCAATTTCCCCGAGTGCCCACGGGGGTGGCGTAAAACTTCGCTGTCATTACTCAATATGAGTAGACAGGTATGTCTTGGAGCATTATACATATATATATATACATATATATATACATTAAAATATTACATATATATATTATAATATATATACATTATTATAAAATTATATTATATATAATTTTATATAATATATATATACAAAATATATATATATATATATTATTTTATATATAAACTATATACATATTTTATATATATATATATTATTATATATACATATATATATATTATATATATTTTAATAATATAATATATATATAATATTATATATATATATATATATATCTATATATATATATATATATTAATATATATCGTTCTATATATATAATAATATTCTATATTATATAATTATTCTTATATATATATATTATATATAGTTATATATATAATATATATAATTCTATATATATATTATATATATATTATAATGTATATGTCTAGATATATATATATAATATATTATATTATATAGATTATATATATATATGTTACTTATATATAATATATAATATATATATTGTATTATAAAGTAATATATATATATATATATATGTATATATATATATATATCTATATTATTTTATATTATATTGTATATATATATTATATTTATTTTAAAATTATTATTATATATATTTATTTGTATATTTTTTTTTTTTTTTTTTTTTTTTTTTTTTTTAAAAAAAAAAAAAAAAAAAAAAAAGAATACTTAATTATGTTTTAATATAATAAAGTTTATATTGTATTTAAATTGATTAGCATTAAATCTATGTAATTCCTATATATTTATAAAGATGAATTCTGCCATATACTGATAATACACCTTCCCCCCAAATCCCTGGCACTCGGTATGAAAGCATCAATCCAAATGCCTGGGTTGTATGGTTGGTACCCCCCTTTGGGGGGTGACCCCTAATTGTCGAGTCCTGGGCAGGGAGGGTGTTATTTATCGATATCAATGCGGCATTGCATTATTCCATCTTTCAAAATTT
>NW_023655373.1:0-4220 GCF_015228065.2 Penaeus monodon
TAAAAATTACATAAAGATACAATTAAGATTATGATATAAATAATTATTATAAAATCGTTATTATTGTTATTATTATTGTTATTACTATTATTATTGTTGTGGTTATTAGTATTATTGCAAAAATATATACTATAACTCCAATAATTGCAATAATAATGATAACAATTGCAATAATGATGATAATAATTGCAATAATGATGATAATGATGATGATAATGATGATAATGATGATAATGATGATAATGATGATGATAACGATAATAATGATGATAATCATGATAACGATGATGATAATAAGAGGAATTGTGTCCATATATAATATAAAAAAGGTATAAGAAAAACATTCCCAAAAGTCGAAAAAGCGGCAAAATCTAGCGAAATATAGCCTTTTGAGAGTATACTCCAAAATGACGTTTTTTCGATTTCTTTGGTGATTTCGGCAATTATTAGGGTAATAATGATAATAATTACCAGAATTGTATTAATCATAACAATAATGATGATAAAAGTGAGAATAAAGAGAATTTTGATAACATTTGAATATTATTAAAATTATTATTATTATTATTATTATTATTATTATTATTATTATTATTATTATTATTATTATTATTATTATTATTATTATTATTACTATTATCTTAATTATTAGTATCATTGCCAAAAAATCTATTATATCTGTAATAATAACAATAATAATAATAAGTATAAGTATAATAATAATAATGCTAGTGGTTATAATATTGTTATTAGTATTACTATTGTTATTATTATCATTATTATTATTTGTACTGGTAGTATAATTGCAAAAATAATTATTATAACAGTAATAATTACAGTAATAATGATACCAATTAAGATAATGATATAAATAATTATTATAAAATCGTTATTATTGTTATTATTATTGTTATTACTATTATTATTGTTGTGGTTATTAGTATTATTGCAAAAAATATATACTATAACTCCAATAATTGCAATAATAATGATAACAATTGCAATAATGATGATAATAATTGCAATAATGATGATAATGATGATGATAATGATGATAATGATGATAATGATGATGATAACGATAATAATGATGATAATCATGATAACGATGATGATAATAAGAGGAATTGTGTCCATATATAATTATAAAAAAGGTATAAGAAAAACATTCCCAAAAGTCGAAAAAGCGGCAAAATCTAGCGAAATATAGCCTTTTGAGAGTATACTCCAAAATGACGTTTTTTCGATTTCTTTGGTGATTTCGGCAATTATTAGGGTAATAATGATAATAATTACCAGAATTGTATTAATCATAACAATAATGATATTAAGTATAAGTATAATAATAATAATGCTAGTGGTTATAATATTGTTATTAGTATTATTATTGTTATTATTATCATTATTATTATTTTTAAATGGGAGTATAATTGCAAAAATTTAAATTATTATAATAGTAATAATTACAGTAATAACGATACTAATTAAGATAATGATATAAATAATTATTATAAAATCGTTATTATTGTTATTATTATTGTTATTACTATTATTATTGTTGTGGTTATTATATTATTGCAAAAATATATACTATAACTCCAAAAAATTGCAATAATAATGATAAAAATTGCAATAATGATGATAATAATTGCAATAATGATTTATAATGATGATGATAATGATGATAATGATGATAATGATGATGATAACGATAATAATGATGATAATCATGATAACGATGATGATAATAAGAGGAATTGTGTCCATATTTAAAAATATAAAAAAGGTATATAAAAAAACATTCCCAAAAGTCGAAAAAGCGGGAAAATCTAGCGAAATATGTCTTTTGAGAGTATACTCCAAAATGACGTTTTTTTCGATTTCTTTGGTGATTTCGGCAATTATTAGGGTAAAAATGATAATAATTACCAGAATTGTATTAATCATAAAAAATAATGATGATAAAGTGAGAATAAAGAGGGAAATTTTTATAACATTTGAAAATTATTAAAATTGTTATCATTATTATTATTTTTTATTATTATTATTATTATTTTTATTATTATTATTATTATTATTACTATTATCTTTTAAATTTTTAGTATCATTGCCAAAAAATCTATTATATCTGTAATAATAACAATAATAATAATAAGTATAAGTATAATAATAATAATGCTAGTGTTTATAATATTGTTATTAGTATTATTATTGTTATTATTATCATTATTATTATTTGTACTGGTAGTATAATTGCAAAAATAATTATTAAACAGTAATAATTACAGTAATAAAAGATACTAATTAAGATAATGATATAAAAAATTATTATAAAATCGTTATTATTGTTTTTATTATTGTTATTACTATTATTATTGTTTTGGTTATTAGTATTATTGCAAAAATTTTATACTATAACTCCAAAAATTGCAATAATAATGATAACAATTGCAATAATGATGATAATAATTGCAATAATGATGATAATGATGATGATAATGATGATGATAACGATAATAATGATGATAATCATGATAACGATGATGATAATAAGAGGAATTGTGTCCATATATAATATAAAAAAGGTATAAGAAAAACATTCCCAAAAGTCGAAAAAGCTGCAAAATCTAGCGAAATATAGCCTTGTGAGAGTATACTCCAAAAGACTTTTTTCGATTTCTTTGGTGATTTCGGCAATTATTAGGGTAATAATAATAAATTACCAAATTGTATTAATCATAACAAAAATGATGAAAAGTGGAATAAAGAGAATTTTTATAAAAAATTTGAAAATTATTAAAATATTATTATTTTATTATTTTTATTATTTTTATTATTATTATTTTTAAATTTTTATTTTTATTATTATTATTATCTTATTTTTTATTATTATTTTATTACTATATCTTAATTATTAGAATTGCCAAAAAAAACTATTATATCTTAATAAAAACAAAAATAATAATAAATAAGATAAAAATAATAATGTAGGGATAATATTTTTATTTAAAATTATTAGTTAATTTTTTAAAAATTTTTTTTCTAATAATTAAAAAATATTTAAAAAATTAAAAGAAAACGAAAATTAAAATTTTGTTTAATTTTTAAAAAACGTTTTTATTTTTTTATTATTTAATTTTAAAATTTTTTTAATTTTTTTAAAAAAATTTCCCCAATAAACAATAAAAATATAAAATTGAATAAATTTTATAAAATTTTAAAATATTAAAAAATTTTATAAAATATAAAATATAAAATATATAAATAAAATATTAAAATATAACAATTAATAAAGGGGGAATTTTTAAAATTTTAAAATTAAAAAAATAAAAAAAAATTCCCAAAAAATAAAAGGGGAAAAATTGGGAAATATTTTTTGGAATTCCAAAAAAGTTTTTTTTTGGGATTTTGGGAAATATTTTTAAATAATAATTACCCGAATTTTTTAATAAAAATTATAAAATAAAAAAAAATTTTGTAAAATTTAAATTTTTTTTAATTTTTTATTTTTTTTTATTTTTTTAATTTTTTATTTTATTTTTATTTTTATTAATTAAAATTAATTTTTTATAGTATATTAAAAAAATTATTTTATTGTAAAAATAAAAAAAAAAAATAATTAAAATAAAATTAAAAAGGATTTTTATTATATTAATTTTTTTTTAAAAAAATTAATTTTTTTGGAGAAATTAAAAAAAAATTTTTTAAAAATAAAATTTTTTAAAAAAAAATTTTAATAATAAATAAAATTTTTTTTTTTAATTTTTTTACATTATTAGTTTTGGGGGAAGATTTAAAAAAAATATTATATAAAAATAAATTAAAAAAAAAATTTAAAATTAAAAATTTTAATAATTTTAATTAATATAATATGAAAAATTATAAAGTAAAAAAATAATAAAATAATATAAAAAAAATAAAAAGGGTTTTTAAAATTAAAATAAAAAAGGTTATAAAAAAATTAAAAGGGAAAAAAAAAAAAATTAAAATTTTTTTTAGATAACTCAAAAAATTTTTTCATTTTTTTATTTTGAAATTTTTTTTAAAAAATTAAATTTCCAAATTATTTTTAAAAGTAAAATGGAAAAAAAAATTTTATAACTTTAATATTTTAAATTTATTTAAAATTTTTATTAATATTTTATTTTATTATTATTTATTTTTATTTATTATTTATATTTTTTAATTATAAAATAAAAAAATTAATTTGTAATAAAAAA
>NW_023655374.1:0-4220 GCF_015228065.2 Penaeus monodon
AGAGGAAGGAAGGAAGAGGTTTAATTATTTTGAGAAGGATAAGGATAAAAGTAGTAATACTGATAACAGATTTCATGTTGGTGTAATGTAGGAGTATAACTGCTTTAATAAGGATGATAAAACCCCAATAATGATAATTAATATACATGATTGGAAAATTTAAGTATTTTGTTGAGTGAGATTATGATATTACAAATATTTTGATTAATGTGCTTCTGGTTATGATAATGGTAATCATGACTATGTGGAGATAATAGTAATAATAATGATAATAATATTAACTAATGATAATAATAACACATATAATTGTAAAAGCAATTACTATAACAAATACGATGTCGATAATGATGAAGATGATGATGATGATAATGATAATAATAGTATAATAATAATAATAATAAAATAATAATAGTAATAATAATAATAATAATAATCATAATAATAATAATAATAAAATAATAATAATAATAATAATAATAATAATAATAATAATAATAATATCAATAATGATAATAATAATAATAATAATAATGATAATAATAATAATAATAATAATTATAATAATAATAAATAATAATAATAATAATAATAATATGAGATCATAATAATAATAATAATAATAATAATTATTATTATAATAATAATAATAATAATGATAATAATAATAATGTAATAATAATAAAATAATAATAATGATTTTAAAAATATATATAATATTAAATAACTGGTATGTAATAATAATGATGTAAAATATAATTTGTTTGGTCTATTGGACTGTAAAAATAAAAAAATAATATAAAAATTGGCCCTTTTTTCCCACTATCATTATTAAAATTTACCACTATCTTGTTATAATTATTATATTTATGTATTAATCTTTCATTGTTATTATTATTATTGTTTTTGTTTTGATTATTATTTTATTTTTTTTTTATTTTATTATTATTATTATTAAATTTATTATTATTATTTTATTTTTATTATTATTATTATTTTTAAAATTTTTTATTATTTTTTTTATTATTTTTCCCATGATTATTTTATTATTATCATAATCACAGATTTATCTGTCTGGGTGTTTACTATCTATTAATGAATCTATTTATCTATAACTATATCTGTCTATCTTTTTATATGTGGGGTCTGTCTTTTTATACATATATTATGTTGCAATATACTTATATATATATATATATAAAAATATATATATATATATATATAAAATTATATTTTATATATAAAATATAGTGTGTTGTGTGTGTGTGTGTTGTGGGATATTATATATATATATATAATATAAAAATTAATATATATATATATAATATAATATATATATATATTATGTACATACCACACATGAAAATATTCCATATTTTAAATCTTTCACGATAAATATATATTTAATATATATTATATATATATATATATATATATAATTATTAATAAAATTATATAATATATTCATAAAAACAAGATATGTACATACACACCACACACACACCCACACAACACACACACACACACACACACACACACACACACACACACACCATATTAATAATATATATATAATATTAATTATTATATAAAAATTTATATATTATTATATATATACATAGAGAGAGAGAGGAAGAGAGAGGAGAGGAGAGAGAGAGAGAGGAGAGAGGAGAGAGGAGATAATATATGATAAGATATGATAGATAGATAGAAGATAGTATATATATAAGGTTTTATGTGAAAAATGTATAATATATATATAAAAATACACACACACACACCCCCACATACACATAAACACACAGACACACACAACACACAAACACACACAACCACACACACACCACACACACACACACTACACACAACAACACCCACACACACCACACACACACATCCCACACCCCACTATAATATGGTAATAATATATTATTATATTATATATAATATTATATATTTTTAATTATTATTTTAAAAAATTTTATACATAATCATCAACATACAACAATTAATAATTTATATTATAAAAAATTATATATATATATATATATTATATATATATATATACATATATAATATATATAATTTACAAACTGAGCAAAAATTTTTATCATTGTTATCTTTATTATCAACAGTTTTATTTGTAGTAGTAGAATCATTATTATTAAATCATTACTAATTATTTTTAAAGATTATTTTTTTTTCATTATTTTATATTATTGTTGTTATCACATTCCTCTAATAATAACATAATGTTTTTATTGTTATTATCGTTTTTATTATTTTATTGTGTTATTATAGTTGCTATGTTAACAGTATTATTTCTTTTTCATTTTTATTAGCACTTCTTCATTTATCAACAGTTCCTATTAATATTTTAAGATTACCGTTTTTTTTTTATCATTATCATTACAAAATAAAAATAATGATAATAAAAAACAATAAATTTTTTTTGTTATTATTTTTATTATTTTATTATTATTATTATTATTATTATTATTATTATTTTTTATTATTTATATTATTATTGTTTTTTTTTGTTGTTTTTTTTATTCCCGAATTATCTTATTATTTTTACTTCATCATCATCATCAAAAAATCTTTTAAACATTATTATTAAAATCACAATCATTTTTGTTGTTATTATTTAAATATAATAATAATATTATCATTAATGTCACTTATTAATATTTCCATTATTATGTTATTATTATTAAAAATTTTATTATATTTTTATTATTTATTATTATTATTATTATTATTATTATTTTTAATTATTATCAATATTTTAAAAAATATTTCATTATTATTGATATTATTATTTCTCTTGTTATTATTATTTCATCATTATTATCATTATTATTAATTTTATACTACTTACTAGTCATTTTTATTTTATTATCATTATTATTATTATTATTATTACTCTTATTATTGTTGTTTTGTTTTGGGGTTTTTGTTTTTTGTTTTTATGAATTTTTTATTATTATTGTTTTTCTTTTTTATTATTATTGTTTTTATTTTTTTTTTTTCTATAACTATGTATCATAATCATTATTAGAGTTTATCTTTTAAGGTTATTATTTTCATTATTTCTATTAAAATTTTCATCATTATCATTATTATCAAGTTTTTTATTATTTTTGTTATTACATCATTATAAAATTAAATTATATTGTTCTTTTATCCATTATTTTTCATCTGTATTTTTTACAATATCATAACATTATCATTATCACTCATATTTTTTTTTATATTATTAATATTTTATCACAGTTTTTTTATCTTTAATCATTATCACTATTTTTTGGTACCAAATTTTATTATATCGTTATTATAATAATTATATATCTTATTATCATTCTTTCATCATTATCATCTTTAGCTTATCATTATAATTATATAATAATAAAGATGATGATAATAATTTAATAAAAATAATAATAATAAAAATAAATAAAAATATAATGAAGTAATAAAATAAAACTCGTTATTATTTCATCATCATCATCATTTTTTACTGTTATTTTTATTATTATTTTATTATTTTTATTTTTATCATTATTTTTTATTATCATTTTCTTTTTTATTAAATTATTATTTTAAAAAATTATAATAATAATGATAATAAAGATAATAATAATTAATGAAAAAAAAAAAAAAAAGAAAAGAAAAATAAAAACAACTTTTTTATTATCATTTTTATTACTCATTGTAATAATAAAATATCATTATCATTATTATAATTATCATTATTTTATTTTTGTAATTACTAAAGTTTTTAAAATAATAATAATAATAAAATAATTATATTATTATTATTATTATTATTATTATTATTACATCCCAAAATTTTTATTGTAAAATTTTCATCATCAATGTTTTAGTTTTTTTAAAAATTAAATGTCAATCACATCTAATGACATTTTTTTTTTTATCATTATGATGATTATTTCTACTATTGATGTTTAAATTTTTCATTTTATTATCGTTATCATAATTGTTTTTTATTACTGTTTTTGTTATTTTTTTTCAGATTTTATTTTTTATCTTTTTACTTTTTTTTATTGTGACTAATTGTTACTGTCCCTTACTATCACTTTATCATTAAAAATTCCATTAAATTGTTATTTTTATTGTTGCAATGTGGATGTTTTTTTTTTTTTTTTTTTTTTTTTAATTTTTATTTTTAATTAAAAAATTTTTTTATTATTTTTTTTTAT